>NC_133379.1:1404455-1445453 GCF_049309525.1 Garra rufa
CACATTTATGATTCAAATTTCTTCATAGTTAACAGGATAATTTCTATTCATACTTCTTCAGAATACCCAAGACTGTGTCTGTGTCAACTTTCATGAGATTTCACTGAAGAATTTAGCAGAAAATGGATGGTAAATTCAGTCACCATGCATTATAATACTGATCAACTCTTCACATTTTTTATTCAAATTTCTTCATAGTTAACAGGATAATTTCTATTCATACTTCTTCAGAATACCCAAGACTGTGTCTGTGTCAACTTTCATGAGATTTCACAGAAGAATTTAGCAGAAAATGAATGGCAAATTCAGTCACTATGCATTATAATACTGATCAACTCTTCACATTTTTGATTCAAATTTCTTCATAGTTAACAGGATAATTTCTATTCATACTTCTTCAGAATACCCAAGACTGTGTCTGTGTCAACTTTCATGAGATTTCACTGAAGAATTTAGCAGAAAATGAATGGTAAATTCATCACTATGCATTATAATACTGATAAACTCTTCACATTTTTTATTCAAATTTATTCATAGTTAACAGGATAATTTCTATTCAGTGAAATCTCATGAAAGTTGACACAGACACAGTCTTGAGTATTCTGAAGAAGTATGAATAGAAATTATCCTGTTAACTATGAATAAATTTGAATAAAAAATGTGAAGAGTTTATCAGTATTATAATGCATAGTGATGAATTTACCATTCATTTTCTGCTAAATTCTTCAGTGAAATCTCATGAAAGTTGACACAGACACAGTCTTGGGTATTCTGAAGAAGTATGAATAGAAATTATCCTTTTAACTATGAAGAAATTTGAATCATAAATGTGAAGAACTCCTAAGTGCTGTAATGCATAGTGACTGAATTTACCATTCATTTTCTGCTGAATTCTTCAATAAAATCTCATGAAAGTTGACACAGACAGAGTCTTGGGTATTCTGAAGAAGTATGAACAGAGATTTTCGTGACAAATATGAAGGAATTTGAATCATAAATGTGAAGAATTCATAAGTGCTATAATGCATAGTGACATAGTTTGCCATTCATTTTCTGCTAAATTCACACAGACAGAGACATGGTCGTTCAGAAAAAAAATAATTTATTGAAGCATTCATGTTATTTGAAGGAATTTTAATATTGCATGTAGAATATGCTTTTTAACAGACTTTATTTCTCAAGAAAACTACACACTTCAATATATTCAAATGTAATATAATTATATATTTTATAATGTACAATGTTGATATGTTTTTAAATATGTCCCTCTGTTTTCGGACACATTTGATTATTAACCGCTGAAATATAGATATTCCTCAGCTTTTTGTCCGCTTCGAGTATCCGTACCGTAATACCACAAATAAACATGCAGCAGAATCCAGGTGGCGGCTGACTTGACTGGGTCTTCGCAGAGGGCGGCTCACTTGACCGCGGTCTGAGAGCAGCTGCAGTTCAGTAAAAATATCAGTAATTTTAATGTAATTTTAATATTGATTACTCCTGCCCTGAGAGCAGCTGCAGTTCAGTAAAACTATCAGTAATTTTAATATTGATTACTGCCCTGAGAGCAGAACACAGTTCAATAAAAATATCAGTAATTTTAATATTGATTACTCCTGCCCTGAGAGCAGCTGCAGTTCAGTAAAAAAACACTAAAACGAACTTATAGAGTAAACTCCTGAGAGTAGCGCTACTGCTAACGCAAACTGATGAAACATAACAGAGATTTGAGTTTTGTTTTCGCTCATATCGGTTTCACAGACAGCGCGGTAACATTAGAAAAGCATGTTTTTCTACATTTACCCCATTAGCAGCTTTGGTGCGATCGACTGATGAAGCATTCAAATGAAAATGCATTGGATATGATCGTATTGTTCCCTAGTTATCTTAGTAAACGACACATATGTTGATTTTTTTTTTTTTTAAATACATGGTAAATTCACTTACCTTGCAATAAATGTGACACACGAAGCGTTAATAACGTATCTGTCTGAAAGGATTTCCCTCTTCACGTCCAAATTTCCTGACCCCGCCTCTGCTTCAATTTCATTGGTTGAATCTGTAAACCAATCATTTTCCTTTCTGCCCTCAGAACATGTTCGAGTAAGCAAAACTCCCATCTGCGCAAAAAGAGTGCGAGTGTTGTTTAACCCTCATGTGGTGTTCAAAATCCTATTACACCTATGGTGTTCCCGGTCAAAAATGACAGGCCTATAAAAAATAGCTTATAAATCACTCATTTAACCACATTTTCACCCAATCTTGGATTCAATCTTTTTGTCGACTTGTTTTCTGTCAATTAGGACTGGTTTTATATTTCTATTTGCATCTAATTAATTGTGGGCCTCATTTATCTGAGAGTAGGCATCTAATTTTTTAAGTAAAAAAATCATTATTTTTGAATAATTTTGGAAATATTAAAAAAATATGAACAAATATTGGTTCTGTTGATCACACTAGTCTACTTTAATGGTTCACCAGGAAGTTTGTTTTGAAAAACTTTTATTTTGTAAAAAAAATGGCACATAGTCACACTTGTGGTGTTCCCGGTCAAAAATGACAGGCCTATAAAAAATTGCTTATAAATTACTCATTTAACCACATTTTCACCCAATCTTGGATTCAATCTTTTTGTCAACTTGTTTTCTGTCAATTAGGACTGGTTTTATATTTCTATTTGCATCTAATTAATTGTGGGCCTCATTTATCTGAGAGTAGGCATCTAATTTTTTAAGTTAAAAAAAAATGAGAACATCACAGTTCCAAAACAAAATGTCATAATATTTTGTCTGGAAGGTGTGATGAAACAAGAACATGAAAGAGAGATTCTTTTGAAGCAGGGTCACTGCATTCACAGCCAGTTTGTGCGTGAGTGTGATTTTAGGTGTGTGAGTGTGTGTTCGAATGTGGTAATGTCAGATTGATGAATGGATATTAGATAAAAAAAATTATCACTGTGAAAAAGAATGTTTCTTTCAGAAAAATGTTTTTGTGTGTGTGTGTGTGTGTGTGTGTGTGTGTGTGTGTGTGTGTGTGTGTGTGTGTGTGTGTGTGTGTGTGTGGCATACATGTATCCATGCATGCACATGTCCAATGGCTCTATGTCTGCAAGCACACATATACATATGTGAACATGATAAACATGCTCCTGACAACTAAATTTTTCTCTGATTTTCAGTCTCCACCATTCACTTTCAATGACCAGGAGCTCGGATAAATGACTCCTACAATTAAACCGTTTGAAAATGAAATACAAAACCAGTCCTAATTAAAAGAAAACAAGTTGATAAAAAGATTGAATCCAATTTTTGGTGATAATATAGCATAACAAGTGATTTATAAGATATTTTGTGTAGGCTCGTCATTTTTGACCAGGAACACCACAAGTGTGACTCTGTGTCATTTTGTACAAAATAAAAGCATTTCAAAATAAATTTCCTGGTTAAACATTAAAGTAGACTAGTATGATCAACAGTGCAATTTATTTTCATATTTTTCTCAATATTGCCAAAATTATTAACAAATAATGTTTTTTTCACTCAAAAACTGAGGTGCATAAGCTCGGATAAATGACTCCTACAATTAAACTGTTTGAAAATTGAATACAAAACCAGTCCTAATTGAAAGAAAACAAGTTGATAAAAAGATTGAATCCAATTTTTGGGGATAATATAGCATAACAAGGGATTTATAAGCTATTTTGTATAGGCCTGTCATTTTTGACCGGGAACACCATAGGTGTAACAAGGTGAAAAAAACAACACAAAAAAGTGAAAAATAAATAAATAAAAAATGTGGACAAGTTGTTATAGTCTCTGTGAACAAAGTCACTAAGTTTCAGTTCAATGCGATAACATTAACTAGTATTTTCAGGAAAAAGAAAATCTTCTCCAGTCAAAAATGACATGAACACCACATGAGGGTTAAGTTGCTGTTTATAAGGTTTGAGAAGAACGTTTGTCTAGCTTTACCTAGTTCAGCATTGAAAGCATGAAGGCTGTCTTTATAGATGCTATAGTGAATTTCAAGTTTCGTCTTCCGCCACATCCGCTCAGCTTTTCTACATTGTCTTTTCATACTCTGTACTGCTGTTGATTTTCTCCACGGTGATTTGTTAGTCATCTTTCTGCTTTTCACAGGTGCAATGTCATCAATGACATTCTTAACTTTTGAGTCAAAGGTCTCCAGGAGAAGATTAACAGAGTCTGCAGAAATGCTTGGCACTGAGGATATAGCCTTCATAAATAGCACACTAGTGTTATCGTTAATGCATCTCTTTCTGACAGATCTACATTCATTAGGAGCAGAGATCAATATATCAAATAAAATACAGAAGTGATCAGATAGTGCTACATCCTTGATAACAGTGGATGAAATGTTTAGACCCTTACTGATGAGTAAATCAAGAGTGTGTCCACGATTGTGTGTAGGCCCATGCACATGCTGAATCAGGTCAAAAGTGTTCAACACCGTGATAATTTCTTTTGTGGTTTTGATTTCTGCATTTTCTATGTGAACATTAAAATCCCCTGCAATAGCAAAACAGTCAAAGTCTGAACAAATCATTGATAGCAGTTCTGTGAAATCCTCAACAAAGGCTGGAGAGTATTTTGGGGGCCTGTAAATAATGATAAATAGAATGCATGGAGCACCTTTCAGCACCATCCATAGATATTCAAAAGACAAGTACTGACCAAATGACACTTGCTTGCATTGATAGACATCTTTAAAAAGAGCAGCTACACCTCCACCTCTCCTAACAGCTCTGCAGACACTCTTGAAAGTAAAGTTAGGAGGGGCTGTTTCATTGAGGACTGTAGCACTGCAGCTTCTAGCCATGTTTCATTTAGAAACATAAAATCCAGGTTGTTTGTGGTTATAAAATCATTGATCAGAAGTGATTTATTTTTTAGTGAGCGAATGTTTAAAAACGCTAGCTTGATGGCATTACTTTTTGTCTCTAGAGCAATCTTAGTTTGATGCCTGATAGGCCTCATATTAGATGGGTCAACCGTACAGCTTGAGAAGGCTTTAGACTTTCTATCACATATTAAAACAGAAATAGGGAAAACTACAGGCACACTGGGTTCCCGCTTGTTCTTTAAACATTTCTGAGTGTTGCTGCTATCATAGCGGGGACCCGACACATATCACTGAGAACTGTTATCAGTTGTTTTTGGTTCACTCACAGCAGACGGAGGAGGGTTTGGGCCCTGACGTTGTGGCAGCGGCCGGAGAGCTCTCACAGGAGGAGGAGGAGGTCGAGCTGGACCCACAGGTTTTGGTGGTTGTGGTGCCCGCCGTTTTTTAGATGATAACTGGGAGAGAGGGATAATGTGTCTGGCGAATGGAGCTCTGGCTCTGGTGTTTCCGGTGGCTGAAATATGTTTTCCTGGCTTCCCTGGCTGTTTACCAGAAAGTCGTCCTTCGGTGCTGAGTCTTGGAGCTGTTGCAGTACGTCACAGTCTGTCTGTGATGAGCTCTGTGGGCAGGGCTCAGCCAGGAAAGTGTCCATAAGCAGTGCTTGTTGTGGCTGTGTGAAGGACACTGTGTTGTCAGTGTCCTTGTGGGTTGTGTTGACCACATGATGACTCTGAAGCTGATAAGATGTCCTGTCGTCACATTGTCCAAGTGTGTGTGTGCCATTCATGTTGGGTGGACTGGCACATTCTACTGATGGATGCCGGAGTGAAAAATAGATATTGTCCTTTAGCACTCTCGCACCAAGTTTGTTTGGGTGGAGGCCATCCAGTCTGAACAGTTGTCTATGGCCGCAGAAAAGGTTGAAGTTGTCAATGAAGTTGACTCCTTTTAGACTGCAGGTTCTTTGTAGCCAGGTATTCAGTCCAAGCAACCGTGAAAACATGTTAGTTCCCCTTGCTGGGAGTGGTCCACTGATGTCATAGCCATATCTGGGGTAGAGGATGCTACCGCAGCAATACGAGATACTCTTGACAGTCTGATGTCTCGAGTGCCTTTGGGTCTCGCTCCCTGTTTGTGCCATCGATTTGTGTGTCGATCAGTTTTGGCTTGTTCCTCTACACTTATAAACTGTCGATATTGACTAGATTCACAGGACTCACCGGCTGTATGCTGATGGGGGTCCGTGATGATGATCTTCTGTGTGTTCCGCCTGTTTTGGAAGTCCAGCAAGTAACTTTGTTTCTAAAACCACAATCCTTTGTAGAAGTCTGTGGCAGTTTGTGCAGCAAGTAGTTTCCAGAAGAGGCATTTTCTTTCTTGTCTGTTGAAAGTAGGCAGCTGTGTTTCCCAGTCTCCGGAATGTAAGGTGCTGGCAGTGGGAGGCTAAAAGTCTCCTTTTTCATAATGTTTGTATCAAAAATGTGTTGTCTGAGCACTGTGCTGATATACTGAAGTTAAAATCTTAGAAAAATGTGAGAAAGTTCATAAACAGGGAGCAAAGCGCAGAGCAGTAAGCAAGAGCATCCGAACAGTAGCAAAGCCGGAAGCAAGCCTTAGATGAGGTCAAGAACCTGGCATCATAGTGTCAGGACAACCACCTTCAGCTGAATGTAGATAAGACCAAGGAGCTGGTGGTGGACTTTAGAAGGAGTCAGCAGCGTGACCACGAGCCTCTTATCATTAATGGAGCTCCAGTGGAAAAGGTGCTGTCTTTCAAGTATCTCTGCATCCACATCTCCTCGGACCTGACATGGTCTGCTCACATTCAGGTCCAGTCTAAAAAGGCTAGGCAGCGTCTGTACCACCTCCAACAACTGAGGAAGTTCAGGGTCTCTCCTGTGATCCTTAGGACTTTCTATTCAGGTGCTGTGGAGAGCATACTCACACAGAACATCACATCTTGGTATGGGAATAGCTGTGTTCAGGACCGAAAAGCTCTCCAGAGAGTGATCCATGCGGCAGAACGCTGTTGCGGGTCTGTTCTCCCTTCCTTACAAAACATTTATACCAGGAGATGTAGGTCCAGAGCAGTTCAAATATTGAAGGACTTATCCCACACTAGTAACGGTCTGTTTCAGATTTTGCAATCAAGCAGAGGGTACCGCATCTTCAGGGTCAAAACTGAGAGACTCAGGAGGAGCTTCTATCCTCAGGCCATCCGAGTCTTAAACCAGAACATGCCCTCTTTCCCCCCTTCATAGTAGTTTTATTTATTGTACAGTACATTGTACTATACTGTATATGTTCCTACACAATTGTTTTATTACTTTGGTTATATTGTTTACATACTTTGTTTACATACTCTGCTTGCATTGCTCTGTTTTAACATCGCGGTACTAGTATGGCTAAATGCATTCTAACATATCATTACATATTTCATAGGCATATTGCACACATTGCTGCTACACTATAGAAATATATATTAAACACTTTAAATTTTAAAATTTTATGTCTTAGTTGACTTTAGATTTTTATTTATAATTTACTATTTATAAGTTTTGCTCAGTCAATGGAGCGGTTCAGGATACATTTCACTGCGTGTTGTATGACTATGTACGTGACAAATAAAGTATCTTGAATCTTGAATCTAGAGAAAGGCCAAAAGGTTTCAAAAGCATAATAAAATAATGTCATGAAGCTTTTATCCAAAGTGACCTACAGTGCTCTTATTACAGGGACCCCTGGAGACATGAGCTTCGCTCAAAGGAAGCAGTGGTAGTTGCGAACCAGCAACCTTCTGCCTACCAGTTCAGTGGTTTAGCCCACTACAAAAGTAATAGAACTACAACAAAAATTTGCAATTGTAAACATGAAATGAAATTTGGCAAGAAATTTAATGCTGACAACATGAAATGTAAAATGTTTTACTCTGTTTAAATGTTTTAAAGGTAGTTGTGCTCATGTAGCCGGCACACTAATGTTTGGAGCAGACACAGCAGCAGCCTCAATGTGTTCTCCTGCTCTTGTCTCAAGGTTGAGGGGTTCAAAGGTGCGTCATCATGGTCTTCCTCATCCTCTGGCTTAACAATGTACCCATTGAGAAGAATGAGATTGTGAAGCACGTCACTTGTTGTCATCTTGTAATTACAGTATTTACGATATGGCATGAATGGGCATGAGCTTAATCTTCAGTCAAACCAAAAAAGCTGTCTTGGTCCAGCTAGTTGGCACTAACATGTTTTTTTTTTTTGCTCTGTAATCATGTGGTGTTTCACACATCCACACTATATGCCTATCATTGGATAGATCTCCTCATGCTGAGCAACTTTGCCTCAATAACCATTACTGTCAATCAAATCATTCATCAAAATATGTTAAAAACCTACTTTTGCAAACTAGTCCGAACAATGTTGTGAACAATCTCGATCAAACCACTCCAGCGCAGTTCTCTGGACTCTCTAGATCAATAATTATCAAAAAAAAAAAAAAAAAAAATGTTGAGTTTTGTCCTTTGGTTAGCTATAACAGGATCATTTTAAAAGGGTGCATGGCCACATATACCCAAAAGCCTATAGAACCTAAACAAAACTTGGGAGAAAATGGGTGAAAACATGTACCTGTCATGATCTGGGCTGTGGGGCTTCCCTCAGCCACATGAGGTCGCTGTTCCCTGCACTGCTAATTGTTATCACCTGTCTAGATGTCATTATCACTTACACTCACTCCTGCTCACAATTATCTTGTCTATAAGAACTCTCATTTCCCACTCTTCATCGTGTCTGCATTGTCTTCCATGTCTGTCTCTGGTATTGTGTTCCTGTTTGATTGTTCCTGCTCCTGCTCAGTTCCTGTTGTGTGTGCCATGTTGGCCTTTTGGATTTCATTTGTTTGTTTAGTTTGTTTTCATTTTAATTAAAAATACTTCCCTGCATTTTGGACCCTGACCTTCCTTGCTCAACGTGACAGAATGCAGACACCACAGATGGGTCCAGCGGGGAGTAATTTTTTTTTTTCTGAGGAGGCGGCGGCGTTTGAGGCGGCGTCGGCCGCTCGGTTCGAGGAGGTCATTTACCTCCAACTGGCCGAGATGGAGGCCTGTAGGGCCGAGTCGGCGCGATGGCTTTCCCGCTTTGCAGTGGGGGTGGAGTGGCTCTTCCGTGGGAAGGCGGAAGTGTCCACGCTCTCTGTTCCGGACGCGGCGGTGACCGCGCTCTCTGTTCCGGACGCGGCGGTGACCGCTCTCGCTGTTCCGGACGCGGCGGTGACCGCGCTCTCTGTTCCGGACGCGGCGGTGACCGCTCTCGCTGTTCCTGACGCGGCGGTGACCGCGCTCTCTGTTCCGGACGCGGCGGTGACCGCTCTCGCTGTTTCGGACGCGGCGGTGACCGCGCTCTCTGTTCCGGACGCGGCGGTGACCGCTCTCGCTGTTCCTGACGCGGCGGTGACCGCGCTCTCTGTTCCGGACGCGGCGGTGACCGCGCTCTCTGTTCCGGACGCGGCGGTGACCGCGCTCTCTGTTCCGGACGCGGCGGTGGCCGCGCTCTCTGTTCCGGACGCGGCGGTGACCGTTCTCTCTGTTCCTGACGCGGCGGTGACCGCGCTCTCTGTTCCGGACGCGGCGGTGGCCGCTCTCTCTGTTCCGGACGTGGCGGTGACCCTTCTCTCTGTTCCTGACGCGGCCGTGACCGCTGACGTTCCTCTAGCGGCGAGGCCAGTTCGCGTTCCTCTGACGGCGGTGCCCGCGGACATTCCTCTGGCGGCGAGGCCAGTTCACATTCCTCTGGCGGTCGAGGCCAGTTCACGTTCCTCTGACTGCGGTGCCCATGGACGTTCCACTGGTGGCGAGGCCAGCTCACGTTCCTCTGGCGGCGAGACCAGCTCAAGTTCCACTGGGGGCGAGGCCAGCTCACGTTCCTCTGGCGGCGAGGCCAGTTCATGTTCCTCTGACTGCGGTGCCCACGGACTTTCCACTGGTGGCGAGGCCAGCTCACGTTCCACTGGGGGCGAGGCCAGCTCACGTTCCTCGGGCTGCGGTGCCCGCGGACGTTCCACTGGCGGCGAGGCCAGCTCACTTTCCACTGGCGGGGAGGCCAGCTCACGTTCCTCTGGCGGCGGTGTCCGCTCACGTTCCTCCGCTGCACGGGCCTGGCCCGCCGTCCCTCCCCCTGATTCACCTTCCACCGTTCCTCCTCCCTCCAGGATTTTGTTTGGGAACGTCTGGAAGCCGTTCCCTTGAGGGGGGGTAATGTCATGATCTGGGCTGTGGGGCTTCCCTCAGCCACATGAGGTCGCTGTTCCCTGCACTGCTAATTGTTATCACCTGTCTAGATGTCATTATCACTTACACCTGCTCACTATTAAGGATAAGGACTATAAGAACTCTCATTTCCCACTCTTCATCGTGTCTGCATTGTCTTCCATGTCTGTCTCTGGTATTGTGTTCCTGTTTGATTGTTCCTGCTCCTGCTCAGTTCCTGTTGTGTGTGCCGTGTTGGCCTTTTGGATTTGATTTGTTTGTTTAGTTTGTTTTCATTTTAATTAAAAATACTTTTGGACCCTGACCTTCCTTGCTCAACGTGACAGAACCAGATGACTCTTAACAAACATGCAAAGTTTCACGAAGATCGGACCATAGGTGGCACTATAACAGTTAAAAAGGTGTCAAAAACATGATATTTCTATTCGCAATAAAACGTCGATATATTCACATATATACTATTTTCATATCATATGGTAGATCTCTTAATTCTGAACAGCCATTTTTAAATTTGTCCAAAACCTACTTTTGTAAACTAGTCCTAGGTTTTTCGCCCGATTGGAACCAAACTAGTCCAGCAATGTTCTCTAGACAGTGAATATCCTAAAGCTCTGTAAGAATTCATTTAGTAATCACAAACATGTTAAAAACCTACTTTTGTGAACTTGTCCTAGTTTTTTTTTTTTTTTTTTTTTTTTTGATGAATCTCATTCAAACCACTGCAGTAACATTCTCTGGACTCTCTAGATCAATAATTATATTTTTAAAAAAATGGAATTTTGTCCTTTGGGTAGCTATTATGGGGTCACTTATAAAAGGGGCATGGTAAAGTGCATGTAAAAGCCTATGTCTCCAAAATAAAACATCAGAACTTCACAAAACTAGGTGAGCACATGTGTCATGTGATGCTAAGCAAGCATGCAAAGCATGGAGCTGGACCATAGGTTCTGCTATGACAGTTAAAAAGGTTTTAAAATACACAAAAATGTATAAGATAAATGGCCTCAAATTGAAATGCACATATTTTCACACAAACACTAGATCTTCACACCATATGATAGATCTCCTCATTATGAACACCTTTTCCTCCGAGACCACTAATGTCAATCAAACTGTTTTTTAAATATTTGATATTTTTTGTGAACTAGTTTTAATTCACAATCAATAAAACCACTGTAGTACAATTCTCTGGACATTTTTTGCATTTGGACTGTTAAAAGGGGCCATTTCATAATATGGTCTTTATCTAGTGTACCCAATAGCCTATACATCTTAAAAGAAAACTGAAAACTTGGAGATTGGACAGAAAACTGACACTGTAATAGTTGAAATTGCGTCAGCTTCGTCTCGTGCAACGTAGTTTATTTTCCTTCCGGACTACATCCGCTTTGTCCTACCTAAAGCTGATCCTCAGTGGACCCACATGGAGCTCATGCTGCGGGTGGACGGATCCCCCCTTACAGTGGACGAAGTGGATGCTAACTGTGACATCCGTCTCCATACCTTGCAGACATCTCGCAGCATGACCCAGACCTAGTTAATCAGTAATGAAATTTGTTGTTGGTTTTTGGGTGAGAAGCATGCAATCTGTGCACGCAGTTTTTTTTCAGTTTCACTTTTGCTTCCGAAAACCATCACATTCAGCAGGGAGGGAAGAGGAAATGGGGTGCACAGTAACTTGTTTTGGGCGGGCACGGCCCGCAAACAGTTTAATGTTTTCCTGTCATTAAACTAGCAAAAGGGGATTCAGACACGCCCTAGGTGCACCTGTGCCATGCACTTCAGACCATGCCATTCCTAGTAGATAATCCAATCTTCAGAAGAACCCAATAAAGGCTTTTTTTTTCATCCCAACAAACTCCTCAAAAACATCCATTACCTACATGCATTTGGACTCTTGTTCATCAAAAAGTCAATACAAGTAGCTGTGTCAACTATTTAGTTTTTTTTTTTTTTTTTATGTTTTGACACCTTTATTAAATTGTTGATTTTAATTCTCTGATGGTTATCATTAGGTTGTGTTTAACTGATTTTAAATGCTGCCATTCCGTCAGGACCACTATCGTCAAATAACGTATAATAAGCATACATTTTAGGTTTGGTGTATGGTTCTGTTCTGGGCAAACACTCAATTTTTTTGAATAACCCCCCCTATGGGGTAACAGAACAGAACCAACAATAATGATTAATGTAGCAGATATCATTAATGTTCTAAAGCCCCATTCACACTACAAGTGACATGCAGCAACAAAGTAACGCGATCCTATTCATTTCAAGCAAGAGCTGGCGATTTCCAGCTACAAGAGTGACAGAGGCTGTTGGCGATGCGACAAAGTTCATAATCCTTCAACTTTATGCAAACGTCGATCAACTGAGCATCAGTTTGATGCGAGTTTGACTAACGTGACCTACGGAACCCATACAGAAATGTAATATATGACATATATGTCCCTATATCAGCAGTGCTACTCTCATATATGTTAAATATAGGGCAATATATTATTATCATATATCCATCTTCTGGATATATGTAGATATATGTTTATAACATATATGAATTTCCCATAATACAATTTGTATATAAACATATATTGAAAGTATATATATGGTCAACTTTTATATGGTATTGCATGTTATGACCATATATGTTTACAATATATATTAAAATTGTATATTGTATTATATGGTATGTCCATATATGTTAACAATATATATCAAAATTATATATGGTGCTCTATGTTTTGACCATTTGTTTCCAATGTATATATTGAATTTATGCAAGTTTATTAACCATTTATGCCTAAAAGATTCTGCTTATTGTAAATCACATAACAACATTTTTTGCCTAACTTTATTAATTGTTTCAGTTCAGTTCTCTGGGGAAAAAATTGAGATGAATATATAACCTGTTCAAAAAAATGCCAATGTACTAGTTACTTTTACTAATAAAAGGGATGTATTATAGAGTTATTGAGGGGGAAAACACTTATAACTGTTTGTCCACATGTGCTCTCATCATCAATGAACTAAAACGCAGTTCATTACAGTTTTTCTCAATTGCTTAAACACATTTCTTGAAATTATGCCTCTTATTTGCGAAACTCTAAACACAAATCCACAACTCCTAACTCAATTCCCCAAACTTCTTATATTGAGGTCAAAATGAAGCTCTCCACTCAAAACAATTCAATCTTGCTGAAAAACCAAACTTTGCTCTCAGACATGACACACAAATCCTCAAAAACACACACACTACAACACAGTTTTACACACTGATGAGATAAATTCAAAACAATACAACCAAAACAATCCAAATAAAAAACTTTTCACATGATGAAAACAACAAATATATGCCTTTGCAAGTGTTTTATTCCTTAATTTAATGTACTGTAGAGTACAGTACAAAACAGCAAACAACAACAAAATATAATTTTTCTGCCCAGAATCCTGTCTTTGGTCTGGGACAGGCCAAAGAACCTCTTCAGCATCACAGGCTAAATTAGCCCTGGCCAGGCAGCAGGGGTCAAATCCTCTTGCATGCCTGATCCAACCCTGGCACTCATCAACTAAAATATAGGAGACTGCTTGTCTTCTTGTCCTTGCTCTTCCTCTGTCTCTTCCACGTTGTCGTCATCGTCCTCCTTCTTCTCCTCCTCTTCCTCTTTCACCTCCTACTCTTCCTCTTCAAAATTTCACATTACTGTATGTGGGATACTGATTGAAAAAGACTGGATAGGATTCACAGTTACACTTGTACTGTACTAGTGGTATGAGAAAAAAAATAAAAATGCATTACAGTGTCATTGTGAAACAGCAAAGAAAAATAAATATGGGCACAAAGGTAAAAATAAAAATTAGAAAGTCTACTGTCAGATTTTGTAACTCCTGCGTTGTCCTCTGTCTATATACAGTATGCTTTCCAATTGAAGGTTCAAGAGATGTACCTTTGAGCTATTTCAGAGAACTGCTTTATCATTGGTTGATATACATTATCTTCATTAGTGAAAGTCAAGATTCACTTGAATAAATTCATGGCAAATTTATCTAATCAGTTGTATGAATGTACCAAAGCAATCACAACTTGATCAGAAGAATGAGAAGCTTTTTATGATGTGCACAAGAGACTAGATGATGTGGATGTTGAACAAGTAGTTTTGACAATTTCATTTCTGATCTGAGAAATGCACCAAAGTGACTGAGAAAAACTGTAAGCTGACTTTGGCTTCTTTTAGGTTCTGATTTGGGTGTGCTAAATTTTGACTCCTAGTGTTTCCACTTGGATAATTGTGTGCTAATTGAGCTCAAACTTCACAGATTGAGTGAACAATGTTGAATGCTTGTGCTTTCTAAATGACCACATGGTGTAAGCACTGAGAAATGTAGGGATTTGTGTGTAGAGTTTTGCAGTAACAGTTCACCAAATATAACTCATGTGTCAAAGCAGGGAATAGTGTTTATTGTTTAGGGAAATGGGTGTGCTTTTTCAAAAATGGCGTTATAGTTTTGAAATTTTAGTTCAAAAGACTGGTTATAGTGTTTTAGCAATTGAGAAAAACTGTAAAATACATGAGCGATTGAGTGCGTGCGAATGTCACAACACCGCTACTGCGCATGCGCCAAAATTCAAACACACCCGCGCTAACGGCAGAGTCTGAGCAATGGCTGGGGCTAAACAAGTCATCTGCGGTAAGATGTTTTTCTTAGCAAGTGGAAGGATAACAAATGTGCCAATACCTTCACATAATAAACGACAATGATTTTATAGACGGGCACGAAGACAGACCGACATCACTGAGTGGAAGGGATGAAACGCCTTTGAATGTGGCAGCGGTGCAGGTAATGTATGCTAATTTACTCAACGCACTATTCCTACACTAATATTTCATAGAAACTAACGTTAAGTGTTATATGATTGTTTTGGTCTGCAAGCGCCTCTGTCTCTATATAATCAGCTAATGTTTTAAATATTCCCTGTCATTGTTTTATATATGATGTTATGATTACAGCTGCATTGATGTGTTTTGCAATTTGCTCGCGTTAAAGTTAATTTTAGCTATTGGGTAACGTTAGGTTAATGATTAATCTGTATGGAGATACTGTGAGCTTATTGTTTTCACTGGCTAAGCAATGCCACATCTGGAAATTATTTAAAGCTGTCTGACAAAAATAACGGATGAAATTTATAATGTTTATCTCTGAGATGTAGTCTAGACTAAAACTATAAAACTGCACGAAATGGAATTATTTAAATACGAGCACCTTGAATTCATATAGTAAATTACAGTACCTGGTTATTATTGCACCAAGTGCATTGACATGTCAGTGACATACCTAGAGTGGGTGCATAAGAACATGTATGTGGATATTGCATAAAGGTACAGTACACTAAAGGAGGTATTTATGGGGTTTTAAAAATATGGTTAATCTATCATTGTAAATTTTGTTCATATCGTTTGCTGATAATTGTGCTACTCTTGTTTGTGTCCCATGAATAGGTAATGAGTCCCGAAATTCTCAGAAAACAGAAATGGAGGCTGAACCTGCAGATGTGGATGGCAGTGATGTGAATGATGGAGCGTCTACACAGAAAAGGTTAAATATGTAAACAAATCAAATCAACAAAATATTTTAGTTAAAAATGTGTCTCCATGTACTATTTAATACAATTCTAGTGCATTTAATCTATTAAATAACACAAAGTGTGACAAAGGCAGTAAATGTGGTGCAAGAAACTATTAAAACAGTATAACTATTTAAATTGATAAACTGTTCGGCATGATGAAGTCCCATTTAGCAGCATGTTAGCAACCATATTTTTAAAAAACATAACAGTTTAAAAATTTTTAATAAAAATCAAAAGTGGGGTTTAACTGGTGTGTTTTATGTCATAGAATAAAATGTGAAAGGATTATGAGTTTGTGTTATAGTTTAGTTCTTCATGTATATAGAGACATATTATTTGAATGGGCATGCAGGCTGTGCTCTGTTGTTCTTCCATGTCCTTGTGGTATCTGGGGATATTTTACAACTACAACTTATAATTATTACATAAATAATGAGTATTCTGCAGTTTTAAAATAATGTTTAACTTTACCAACTATGTTTAATACTCAGTATATTTGTGATCTTAAAGTAGTTTATCACTTTAAGATATAGGCACAGTTCTAATTAAAAAGCAAAAATAAACTTTGGTACAATGTTGGATTGCAAGACTTAAGTAGGTTTTATATTTTCATATATCATCATGTTGACTAAAATCAAGTACATGGTTCAGAAATTGTATTGTGATTATCTTGTAAAAGTCTAACTTTTGCCTTTTTTTTTTTTTTTTACTTTTTTTTTTTTTACAGATGCTGGAATCCAGAAATTTCTTCACCCGGGGCTTACTGGGGACAGCAATAAACCAAAAACTAACCAAGCTGTGGGAATACAAACCTGTAGACCTTGATGTTCTGTTTCTTATGCCTGTTCAGTGTTTTGATCAGTTATATATGTAATTGTTTCTATTTTTCTGTTTGATTGTGCAGGTCAGTAACATTTTTTTTTCTCCTATTTAAATAAATTCTGTTTAAATAAAGATGTTTCTTTGTGTAGCTTACTGTACCATTTAACATTTAAGGCTTAAGGTGTGAAATGTGCAATGCACTGCAACTTTGTAGAGTGAAGTGTCTCACATGTGTCTATAACCTGTATTTAAAGATCAAAGATCACATATTAAAATATTAAATGTATGAAACCATATATTTCATGCATATGGCTAATTTGTATATAACGTTATAAAAAAAAATACATATATCTCACATATATTAATAATTATATACATTCCATATATGGCAATACATGTATTATACATACATAAACATACATTTTTGTATGGAGTAGACTTATATGTCAATATATGAAATTGTTCCATTTTCTAATAGGAATCATATATTGATATGGCATATATAGAACATGTATTTAATATAGGGGTATTTCATATAAGCACATATATTACATTTCTGTATGGGAAGGAAGGTGCAGTGAAGGGGTGCTCTTCTTTATAATAAACTAAGAAGAGCAGCAAGCACCTTTAAAGCAGTACATGGAAAGTTTAAAGATGCAAAAAAAAAAAATAGAATTGGCAGTCTAGTTGGCTAGTTGCAGCAAACACAGCGTACTGCAGCCATAGAGGTGAGCAAACAACTGATTCTACCTGGCCTAAAGTTTCAACATTTATTTGAAAAGTCTATAACAACAGCATATAATGACTCAATAAATCAACTCATCAGTTTACAAGTTTGTCGCCTCCCATTGACATTTGTGCTCGTTGTGTGTCCTCAATCTGACAAATCGCCTGAGCGTAGACACAAATCAGAGAAACTTAAAGTAATAGCATTCCCAATATCAGATGAGCCATAAGCAGCAAGCATATTTCAAGAACAATCAGATGGCCTTTAACAACAACTTAAACATTAGCTTCTTGCTGTTAAAAGTTTAACCAGGTACCAGCACTTGCAGTAACAACCAACAGCTTAAGCAACAAGGGATCAAACTAAGAACATGATACTGAACACTAGATAAGCCTTAACTAGAAAGCAAAAAAAAAAAAAAAAAACCTGAAGCAAGACCTTTTGAAATAGCTTAGACTGAGGCAGTGTTGTTTTTGACAACCATCTTAGATTTAGTCTTAGTCTTATGGTGCGTTCACACCGGACGCGACTTGCGCGGAAAAAACGCGCTATTCGCGCGTAGTTGAACGCTTGAAAATTTGAGTTTACTCGCGTCATTTGCGCGTGACATTTTCTTCACAACAGACGCGAATTCGCGTCAAGGGAGGGGCTTCTGCCACTCGTCAGCGGGAAAGTAGTTGTAAAATAGGTGAATGAGCTCAATTTGCCAGCTTTAGCTTGCTTGTAGTCTCAATATGTATGTATATGTAGGTCAAATTGAGTAAAGAGCGTTTTTTAAAACTAACCAGATTGTCCGACCTCTTCACTCACTTTATTCCTAGCAAGATCCCTTTTATTCCTGTTTCTACAAAAGTCCAAAGATGTATCGTACAGCTCCGAGAAACCACAGACAGCAACGGTGATTTTGTCCGCCATTGTTGTTTCGGATTTCTGCCTCCGTCACTACTAGAGCAAGCTCCTGATTGGTTAACGCGGCGCGGATTTTCGCCAAAGTTCAGATTTTTGAACTCGCGAATGGCGCGGCAATCACTTGAAACGCTCAATGCGCGCCGCGCCATTCGCGCTGCAGGATGGCTATTCGCGTCTTTGCATTGACTTAACATGTAAATCACTCGCGCTTGCCGCTTCATTCGCGACCGGTGTGAACGCACCTTTAGTCTTTTGGACTAAAATGCTTATTAGTTTTAGTCAAATTTTAGTCACTTCTATATGTGATAGTTTTAGTCCAATTTTAGTCGACGAAAAGTCATAAAGGTTTTAGTCTAGTTTTAGTCAAAAAAGGGGGAAAAGTAGTCTTTTAACAAATTAATGTAGGTCAGTAAGTATTTTGCTGTTGGGTAGTGTCACTTATAAGTTGTGAAAATAGCAGATCTATAGTTCAACACAATGTGAGCTTCCGGATCGACTATTTTCACCAATAATTACAATAATGAAGGAAAAGGGTTTTAGACATAAAAGACATATATTTGAAATAATGTGCAAACTGCCGCCATCATGGTTAATCGTCTGTCTGTCTGAGTGACAACAATGTGACATGTTGAGCACGTTGTGCGCTGCACGCCAGGTGGTGGGCGTAACCAAACAAGGATAGAATGCTAAAATGGCTTGCCATAGCCTACTAGTATGGCAAAGAGTATTTAATGCTAAAACGGCTTGCCATAGCGGCAGATATTTTTAATTGGCATGCACAATAAGCAGAAATGTCCTGCATTTTAAACGTCTGACGGACCACCCACTAACATTTTCGTTTATTCTCGTCTCGTCAACGAAAACTCACACACGTCTCGTCATGTTTTAGTCATCAACGAGCCATTTTTATCTCGTCATCGTCTCGTTATCGTCATGAAAAAAAGTTGTGTCAACGAAATTATTTCGTCATCGTCATCATTGACGAAAACAACACTGGACTGAGGCAGCATGCCCTTACAAAAGACGAGAAGCAGTGTGTTACCGATGCACTAGACAGCTTTAAACAACAGCATATCACTGACTTAAACCATGTGTAGGAATTAATAGCCAGCTAAATTTAGCATAGACAGCATCCAATGCTAGATGAGCCTTAAGCAGCAAACCTGTTTCATATCAGGCAGCCTAAAACAACAACTTTGAAAACAAGCCTCGCTGTGGTAAGCTTAACTGGGTAATGTTACCAGTGTGTCAAAATACAACCAATAAGCAGGGATGGGCAGTATTTTAAATAAATGTATTAAAAATACGTATTTGAAATACAAAATACTATTTTGTATTTTGTATTTTAAAGCCTTTGGGAAAAATCTAATGTAATTTGTATTTAAATACATTTAAGACGAGTATTTTGTATTTTCAAAATACATAAAATACTTTGTGCCAATCAACCTCTTTATCACGGTGCTGATTTAGTTCAGACCTATGGTTCAGACACACCCCTCCCCCAACCTTAACACTCATGCATGTGAGCTGCCTGCAGCAAAGTCAGCTTTGGATCAGCCACTTTTCTCAGTTTTCTGCATTAAGGCAAGGGTGTCATCATAATCAATTCCTTGTTGATTAAAGTTAAATTGGTGCATCATTCAGATTTGCCTTCAGTAAACATGAAATAATAAACAAGCACCGACACGTGTAGGAGAAAAATAGCGTTAGCTGCCTGTTAGCCAATCAGTTTTGATAGTTGTTTTTTTAATGTATCAACTAGCTAGTCAAATGTGTTTAAAACATTACTGCATGTTAAGGCTGGGTGAAATGACAGAACTTTATATATCTTCAGGCAGCGATGCTATAAAGTGTGAATCTATTCAACTTTTCAAAATCGTTTACATTTAGTTTTGCATTCAGAATATGTCTAGATATATTTCAGCCTAAAGGGATAGTTCACCCAAAAATGAAAATTTGATGTTTATCTGCTTACCCCCAGGGCATCCAAGATGTAGGCGACTTTATTTCTTCAGCAGAACACAAACGAAGATTTTTAACAAAAAACAGTGCAGTCTGCCAGCCATAAAATGGCAATGGATGGGGACCAGACCTTTAAAAGTAAACAAAAACATGCACAGACAAATCCAAATTACACCCTGCGGCTCGTGATGATACATTGATGTCCTAAGACACGAAACTGAACAGTATTTATATAATTTTTTACCCTTGATACACAGCCACGTCCAACTGTCCTGAGAACAAGCTTTTCCTCCGGCAAGTTACATGTGTACGCGCTCCGGCGTATTTTACGCAAACGCCAGAAGCGATCTGTCGCGTGTGTATACGACACTCATTTGTTCACACAGTGCACAGAGATTGTGTGTATAGCGGCTATTCAAAACGGTAATTACTTGCTATATCCTGATTCAAACCGATTGAAAGCTAAAAGATTATGTTTGCTTGCGCAAACTCATCCGGAACTTTTACAGATTTTCCCTTCTGGCGTTTGCGTACACATCTAACATGCCAGATGAAAAGCTTGTGCTCATGATAGATGGATATGGCTGTGTATCAAAGGTAAAAAATTATATAAATACTGTACCCTGGAAATCTAGAGGTCTTGCGAGAGCACAATTTGAATTGTCTCTGCAAGACTCTCTGGCATCGAGCAATGATGCATGTTACTGCATTACGTAAGCAGTTTTGGGAACCAATCGAATCGGTGTATCTGATGTAGGCGGGCCAGAAGGGAGCTAAGCTGATGACGACAGCGCTGCGACGTCCGGAATCATTTCACAAGTTCACACTTACATATAATAAACTGGGAATGGGTTATGCGTATTTGGCGAGCTGTCCGATGGAAGGGCTCCGAGCTCGGAATTTTGGCCCGAACTCAGAATACCTCCGTTAGGACAGAAAATAGTTGTAAGTGTGGAGAAGGGGTGGAGGAGGGATGCTAAAAATCTGTCAAGGAACAGAGGTGAGGTTGTGGTATAAATACACGTCTGTTAATTAGGTTGATTACTAATTGCGCTCCTCATGATCATCGTTAATTTTCTGAACATGCTCCTCCCGAACTTTGTTAATAAAACATCATTTAGTAAACATTGAATGATGGCTACAGATGAACACCAGTTGTTTGAAACGGCTTTGGCTGCTACAGTGAACGAGTTAGACTTGGCTTTTCATATAAAAGAGGAACAGAAAACCACGCTCTAATCGTTCCTTTGCAAGAAGGAAGTTTTTGCTGTTTTGCCGACTGGATACGGCAAGAGTTTAATTTATCAGTTAGCTCCGCTGGTAGTTAAGCGTATGGTGCGACCACGAAGAGGAACAGATCCGAAGCGGGCAATGCCAGATAGCATTCGGCAGTCCCAAGTCCTGGCTGATAAAAAAGAAGTGGCGATAAATGTTATCGAACAAGGTCTACCGGGAAACCTGATCGGGATTGTGGTCGATGAGGTCCATCTCATTTACAAATGGTAAGAGTCACTTGGTAAACTTACTGTAATGAAAAACTGAACTATTCAATAGTAATACAGTAGCCTAACTTGAACAGGACGATATGTCTTGCTGCTGAATGAAACGCTAGCATCCATCCACATATTAGTTGATAGTTAATGAATAGTTTGATGGGCCCTAATTTTTTTATGAGGTTGTCGTAATTAATAGTTATTAATCTTGTCACATTGTTTATGTTATAACATTGAAATCCAGTCGCTCAGGATATGTCACATCGTGTATTGTTGTGATTGGTCTTGACGTTATCCAATTGTGTGCATCAAATTCATCGCCCATCGAGTTAGGCCCTTTTCATTGCTCGATGCCAGACCCTTAATCTTAATAGATTAGGGTCTGGATTTTTCCAGGCTATAAATACTGTTCAGTTTCTTGCAAGAACCGATCGTTTCGTGTCTTAGGACATTAATGTATTGTCACGAGCCGCAGGGTGTAATTTGGATTTGTCTGTGCATGTTTTTTGGCTGGCAGACTGCGCTGGTTTTTGTTAAAAATCTTTGTTTGTGTTCTACTGAGGAAACAAAGTCACCTACATATTGGATGCCCTGGGGGTAAGCAGATAAACAAATTTTCATTTTTAGGTAAACTATCCCTTAAAGGGATGCCTGCACTTGATGGCCAATTTCACATGTATTTTGTGTATTTTAAAAATACAAAATACTGTATTTGTATTTTAAATAAATTTTTTACACAGTATTTTGTATTTGTATTTAAATACATTTTCCCACTCAGTATTTTGTATTTTTATTTTAAATACATTTCAATGTATTTATGCCCATCTCTGCCAATAAGCATAGAGCAACAGCATGCCTGTAAACAGAGCAGCAGTGTTTGCTGTCGCGTCCGAGTCTACCAGCGTATATCAATAAACACGGCAAATTTGCGTTCAAGTTCACAAACTTGAATCTGGTGAGAAACACACCGTCTAATTAGCTCCTAAGCAAAGCGATAGCTGCTGAATAATGATTGAAAGGACCTTATAAAGGGAATTATGATTGGCATCGTATTCTTATTGTCAATCACGGTTATGACAACCACACCCACACACAGCCTCGACACACACCCACACCGACAAACACATGGAGAGAGAATGAACCTGTGAACCCATGAACCGTGACACTTATAGGTAGAGATCGATCAACTGAGCATCAGCTGATGCGAGCTTGACTAACGTGACCTGCCAGAACTAACGCTGCACTCCATTTTTTTTGTTCTTCTCTCGGACCCTACTTCCCTTCATTATCGATGTATGTGTTTTGTTTTGTTTTGTTTTGTTTAGTTGAAAGTTACTCGTAGTTTTGTTTACTATGCATGATTGGTCTCTGTGTTTGCTGCTCAAAGTTCAGTCACTAAAAAACTGATCTTGCTACACGCTAAGTTACTGCTGCTACTGTATACAGTAGGAAAGCTATTCTTTCTTGGCCAGGAAGATGAGCTTTACTTTACAAACAGACCTTACTAACAGACTAAATAATTGTAATATTAATTCTGCTCAGATAATTCTGAAAGGTCATTTTTGTGCACCAATACACCCCTAGAAGAATGATTTTCAGCCCCATAAGATGTGTTTACCAATCTACCAGCAGGTAATAACTGAACCACACTAATAAGCTAATAAGACTTAGAACAAATTTATTCTACAAACAGACATATGACCTCTACAGGTAACTACAGCTAAAACCATTACAAAAAAACAATACCTTTTCAGTTTCAGTGGCTGTTTTTATGGCAACCACTTGGCCATGTCATTCCTCTCTTGGGTTATAATAGTGTCACAGAAACTTCTCAGGTTACGTATGTAACCCTGGTTCCCTGAGGGAACGAGACGCTGCGTCATACAACGCTATGGGGAAATGCCATTGGCGAGCCTCACTCTGAACATAGTCTGCCAACCAATGAGATGACGGGAGTGACGTCACAGGCGGGGTGACGTAAGCGACCAGGAAGTATAAAGCATGTGCATTTCAAGCCGGCATTAGCTTCCGGGAAGAAAAAAAAAATCTCCGCCTGGGGAAATTGCCAGGACGCGAGTGATATTACACCTCTGTCTGGGGAACTGCCAGAACAAGAGGGAGAAATATACCTCGGCCCTCGGGCACACGAGGAAAGGTAATACACCTCTGTCTGGGAAACAGATACATTCGGCAGTAGTTTCCACGCTGCCAGAAAGTCTACTAAGGGAACCAGCCTCTCGAGATTGGTTTCTGGTGTTACTAGAGATGTTGATTCGGGGCCCTGTAACAGCTGGCTGGCAGGAGACACCTGAATCAATTTCTCTGAGGACCCCCGTAGGGGTGGCGAACCCTCCAGCTCCGCTACGTTTCCGGGCGGAGAGACTAGAGGAAAATGTTTGCGGGAGATTGCCGCGCCCTGTAACACTGGCAGGGTTAGTTGACTGATCTCCTGAGGGCCTCGAGGAAGAATGGACACCATGAACTGTGGTGAAAACCGTTTCCCCCCGAGAGGGGCTATCCTCATCGGCCCTGAGCCAAAAACATCAGGGCCGTTTAGCCAAGGACCTCTTGGACTGAATCACGACCCTCAGATCGGGCTTAGTCTTCGAGGACCCCGACTTAGAGCAATGCTGGCCCTGCCCTCTAGGCCTAACCGGAGGGGCACGGGACGCAACGCTCCTTTTCTGAGTCTCCCTGTACGAGGAGCTGGTACTCGGCTGGGACTGCTCCCGTCCGGCAGTCCCAGAGGAATAGACGTAACGGGGGAGGTAGCGCTGGAACACCGCCACTTGTCTCTTAGCCTCCTGGTGTCTGCTGACGACTTCATTTACTGAGTCGCCAAACAGGCCAGAAGGCTGAAGCGGGGCGTCCAGGAGGAGGACCCTGTCCTTCTCTTACGTTCCGGACAGGGTCAGCCACAGATGCCTCTCCGCCGCCACCAGGGCTGCCATAGACCGCCCCACAGCACGGGCGGTCTCCTTGGTGGCACGGAGACTGAGATCTGCGGTGCGGCATAACTCCGCCACATCTACCTCCTGACCATCATCTAATTCCTTCAGCAGGTCTGCCTGGTACGCCTGCAAGATGGACATCGTATGCAAGCACGCACCGGCCTGACCTGCTGCCGAGTACCCCTTGCCCAACAAGCTCGATGTAATTTTAAGAGGCTTGGAGGGCAAGGAAGGAACCTTCAAAGATGACGCCGATCCAGGTGACAGATAGCCCGCAAGCGTCTGTTCAACCCGTGGCATCATCTTGTAGCCACACTCCTCCACTCCCCCGACATTACCGTAGTAGTCGGAAGAAGGAGTGAACAAGCGGGCTGAGAACGGTTTCCCCCATGACCTCAAAACCTCAGCATGGAGCTCAGGGAAAAACGGAAGGCTCCTTCTTGGGGGTGGTGACTTAGTCCGCAGGAAGCGTTCGTCAAGTTTGCTTCTCTGCGGCTCATGATGCTGTTGTGCGGGCCAATTTATATTTAATTTATCGACCGCACGAGTCACCACCTCCAAGAGCTCCTCATACTGTGGAGACCGGGGGGGCGGTTGAACATCAACGCTCTCCACATCAACCTCCTCGGAGGAAGACAGGAGAAGCGTTGAGACCTCTTCCTGGTAGGATGGAGCCGCAGCGCGGGCTTCCTCATCCAGTAGGTCATCCGATCTGCTAGGTGAGGAGGGAGATAGGGGATCACCCGTCTCCATTCCCTCTAACAGATCGAGTTGCGAACCCCACGAGCGCAGCTACCGCTCCGTCTCGGCGGAAGCGGGGCCAGACCCGCGAGGAACGCTGACGAGAGCTCCCTCCTCGAAGAGAGCCCTCCAGGAGCGAAGCACCCACAGTGGAAGATGCTCACAATGCGGACAGCCAGCCCCCTCGAGGGCTGACTGAGTGTGCTCCGCACCCAAGCAGACCACACACAGAACGTGTGTATCCCCACCAACAATGAAACGTTAGCAGGGAGGAACACACCTTCTGTGGGGCTGCTCAACCACTTTCTTATCAAAACTCTTTCCCCCTTTCTTGGTTAACATGTCTACTCAAAATAAAGTTGTGCAAACTGGCACAGAAAAGCAGCAGACATGCAACAGACAGACACACACAGAGCGCTTCGCTGAATGACAAAAGCTAATGCCGGCTTGAAACGCATGTGCTTTATACTTCCTGGTCGCTTACGTCACCCCGCCTGTGACGACACTCCCGTCATCTCATTGGTTGGTAGACTACGTTCAGAGTGAGGCTCGCCAATGGCGTTCCCCATAGCGTTGTATGACGCAGCCGAGTTCCCGGAAGGGAACTGTATTGGCTATCACAAAGTTTTCTGAGTTTACATGTGTTTCCACTAGATGGCGCTTATGCGCTTAGAAACTTATTAGTTTAATTTTATATTTTGGTTATAATGTTTGTGATTTCTATATTCAATATTTGTTTGCTCAACTAAGACTGATTCTTTTTAAGAGTTTTTTGGTCATGTGTTATTTTATTCCCATTATGCCTTTGTTTGGCACTTCCTGTTTTTGTCATCTGCATGGAGAGATGGAAGGATGCTATCCTTGGAAGGTTTAAAGTGCTTTTCTATACAATTATAAGTCATCCAATTAAGAATCTCAAAGATATATCCCCTCTCTTAGTTTACAAGCAGGCAAAAGTGGTATGTGGATGTATTTTTGTTAATTTATGAGTTTAAATGCATGTTTTCTGTCTAATTGAATGTGATGTTTGTTGTATACTTGTCCTGTTTATTTAGTTCTACGGTGTTGGTGTTGGTGTTGGTGTTGATGTCCGTGTCGATGAGTGCATTAAACATCTGTAAAAGGAACCTCAGCCTTCGCGTTGTGACTAAGGGCGGCATAGTAGAACACTTCACTGCACCGGGGAAGGCTAAGATCATCAGATGGTAAAGCTGCATGCAGAAGTCAGCCAGCAAGAGGCAACAGATAAGGGAAGTACAACATTTGGATAAGGGAAGTACAACATTTAGAACAACCACTATTGAATGACTGAAGCAGCAGTGGGCAAGTAAAGGCTGAACAAAGCAAGCACTTTTAAGTTAGTGACTTGGAAGCAGCGCAAGGGTTTGTGAATTGTTGCTTAAGTCTCAATTGTGCTGGTATTTCCATCCTCCTCATTCGTCAAGATAAAAATTGACATTGTCTAATAATTGTTGGCTTATTAAGAAACAACAAGGACTAAATAGACAAACAAATGTGTTGTATTATTGAGAAAGACTTAAGTTGAAATTTTCTTTTGAAGTTTTGTGTACTTTATAATTCTGAGTATATTAACATTTCACAAGTTGAATTTATTCTTCTGCTACTTCATAGATTTATAGTTTAGAATTTACATGGTTGAATTACACAAGTCTAAATGAGAGAGTTCTTGCACTAAAACCTTTGACTGTCTTTAAATATCACTTTATAGTGCAATACAAAATTGGCATGTCTGATACAAGTGAAAAAACGATACTGTCAACTAAAGAAGCTATCTGTGCAGATTCTACAGAACAAGAGGTTGATGATGCAGAGCAGGTTATCCCACCACAGCAGTCTGATATAGCTGAGCATGTTGAAGTGGCTGCACAGGTACAACAACCTCAGGTGAGCGCGGATAACACACGGTTCCCAGGTGTCAGAAGAAGTTAGAGTGTGTTGTGAACTTTTCTCAGAGACCAGGAGACATTTTGGATATCTTGAAGCAGAAGTTTCTCTTTATTGAGATCCTAGCTGCTCGTCGCTGCAGTCATCAAAATTCGTCTAAGTCAGATACCTTATAGTATATATACATTTCCAAGGGGGAGGGATACATAGAGGTGGAGTCAATCTAAACAAAGCATGCAAATGCAGTACAGGAATCACCCCGTTACCGGAGTCTCAGCCCTGATCTCATTATCATAACAGTGTCATTCAAAGGCATAGGTGCTAATCCAATCAGTCTGACAATATTGCCCCTACCTTCACATTATCATAGAGACAAAGGCATATGTGCTAATTCAGTCTGACAGTATTGCCCAAACCTTCACATTCAAGGGCATATGTGCTACAGTATTGCCCATACCTTCACATTATCATAGAGACAAAGGAATAGCTGTACCTTGAGAACAAAAAGGTTGCCCGATTTGATCTTCTTCGAATGTCATTATCTGTACCTCTAGAAGCTAAATTCAATGTACTTCACTTTGAGTTTTCCTGTGATGCTATGTAAGAGTCTAGGTTCAGCATATCATAAACAGATTCTTAACACTAGAAGTCCCAGAGAGCAGCCATTTGGCTTTTCTACCTATAAAACCCACAGGACAGCCGATGGGCTGGAAGGCTTTTAGCTAATATCCTAAATCAGCTGTGAACAGATGCTTTTGTTATGTAAACAAGGTTCTTCGCACCTTCTTCGCACCCATATGAGAGTTAGCCAACTCTCTTGCAAGCTCCACCAGGAAGTCCAAAGTCTAAAGTTTTTTTTTTTGTGCTCACACTCCGTGACAGAGTGAAATGCCGACAATGTGCCTCGTTATATAATTCTGTAAATCGGCGGGGCAACTCGGCAAACGCAGTATTTGAATTTGTAACTTGTGATTTTAGAAAAAAAAAACATTAATCTGTGTAACACTAAATTGTATTTTTTTAATTCATTAAACATTTTCTTTTAATTAACGAATGTATGAAACATGGACCATTACTTTATTCAATATTTCTGCTATGCAGGCTCATTTAGTCAATTTTAAGCATTTTACAAACATGGTGCTTAATGAAAATGCCATTTCCATGCCATGTAACATTTCCGAATTGTGATTATGTTCTCCCATCTATGCAAATGATTGATGTAGAGACAAAAGAAGGTTAATCACTGTCTGTCACCATCACTTTAATGTAGTGATTGTGTGCATTTGTTATGTAACTGATGCATGATGCACAACTCTCCAGCTTTTAGGTTTATTCGTCAAAAAATAATAATAATAATAATAATTGTACAATTTTTTTATAAACTTTCTAATGTTAACAAACTGTATATAGAAGCAAACTTTACATGAAATAAATATAAAAGTTGCTATGCTTAAAAAGTATTGTATTTTGTATTTTTATTTTAAAAACATTTCTATGTATTTATGCCCATCTCTGCCTACATGCCAATGTGAGAAATGGTCAATCAAGTTCTCTGCTAGCTATACATGGATGATCCTCTCCCAATAATCCTCCCAACACAGTCATTTAGCAGCCCTCCCTCCTCCACACAAACAAACAAGCCACCAGCAACCATTAACCCCCCCCCCCCCCCCCCCCCCCCAATTCCCCTGCAGATTCCTCAGGTAATGACCACATTTACACATGAATTGATGTTAAATTGATGTTAATGATAGCAAAAAGAGTAGCCAGTTAGCAGCCTCTTGGCTAAAGGAGGGTTAGAAAAGTCTGGGACTTCTAGTGTTAAATTTGTAATCCTTCAGTCCCCCCTTTGAGAGTTCTAATAACTCTCACATAATAGAAATTTAAACTTTCATAAGTCCATTCTATAGCCTATGTTGGTTAACATAAGCCCCATCTTGCAGTCATGTAACTTGAAGTTACAGGCACATATAACTTGTTCTGTGTCTTGTCCTAGATTTACATAGGAGTAATAGTTCTTTTCAGAACCATAACTGTTGACATACAACAAGGGATGGTAACGTCGTATAAAATACATGATGACACAGAAAACGTACTCGGTTACTAACGTAACCTCGGTTCTCTCAGAGAGGGAACGAGTACTGCGTAGCTTACGCTAGGGGAAAATCCTTTCCGCGAGAGATATTGAAGCCAAAAAATTATCCTTAATTTTGTATTAATGTAAAACGCGTTGCCGCGGTGAGCAGACATAGGCGAGGCGTACTGCGTGCCTATTGGCTGCTCCGCAGCAACTGTCAGCACCTATCGAGCGAGGCTTGGCGCGATGTCAGCTCCAATGAGAGCATTTCGCGCCTGATACGTCATCTCCCGCCGAAAGTGGCGTGATCCCAGCCTATAAATATCGCTCGCAGGTAGCTACACTCTGGTTTTTTCATCATAAAAGCGCCCAGAGCACACGCTTGCACGGCAAGGTACGCAGTACTCGTTCCCTCTCTGAGAGAACCGAGGTTACGTTAGTAACCGAGTACGTTCTCTTACGAGAGGTCTCTCCTACTGCGTAGCTTACGCTAGGGGAACGCCCTGTAAAACGCCGTGCATGCCAAGATATGATACCATAGACCCTAGGGCCGTAGCCCGGGGTTCATACAGAGCTTAAACGTATAAGGGGATTAGTGCCCTAAACACACTGGCTCCTGGTGTATCCAGGCAGGTAAACGGCCTGGATAAACTTGGAACGTGGGTCTAGATATCTGCTAATGTCTAGACCGACAGCAATTTGGCCTGTAGGGCAGGAACCTCCAGATTGTAGAATCTTATAAATGTAGACGGAGAGGCCCAGCCTGCCGCCGTACAAAAATCTTGCAAGTCGATCCCACTCGACCAAGCCCACGACGAGGCCCACGCCCCTCGTGGAATGTGCTCTGACACCCAGCGGGCATTGCATGCCCTTGGACTCGTACGCCAGTGCAATAGCATCCACTATCCATCTGGATAAAGTCTGTTTTGACGCAGCCATTCCCTTAGAATGCCCGTAAAACGAAACAAACAGCTGTTCTGTCTGTCTAAAAGCAGACGTGCGTGACACATAGACTCTTAGCGCTCTAACTGGACATAAGAGTCTCGCGTCAGCCTCTTCATCCACAGCCGGTAGAGCAGACAGTGCGATGACCTGTGCTCGAAACGGTGTGTTAATAGACTTTGGCACGTATCCGTGCTTGGGTTTGAGTATGACTTTTGAGTCGTTGGGTCCAAACTCCATGCATGTCGCGCCTACGGAAAGCGCATGCAAGTCTCCCACGCGCTTCACTGAAGCGAGCGCTAGTAGGAATATAGCCTTAAGAGACAGATATTTTAATTCAGCCGCCTGTAGTGGTTCAAATGGTTCGCTCTTCATAGCGTCCAACACCACAGAAAGGTCCCATGTTGGGACTGAAGGCGGTCTGGGTGGATTTAACCTCTTGGCTCCTTTAAGGAAGCGTATGATTAAATCGTTCCTCCCTATTGACTGACCTAGCGATGTCCTCGAGAACGCTGCTATGGCCGCCACATAAACTTTGAGCGTGGACAGGGACCTGCCCTTGTCCAGTAGCTCTTGTAGGAAGGAAAGTACATCTGTCACACCACAGTCTGTGGGTGTGGATCCGCGGGCTGTGCACCAGTCCGCAAATATCGACCACTTCGATGCATAGAGCCGTCTAGTAGATGGAGCTCTAGCCTGTGTGATCGTTGATATCACTCCTGTGGGGAGTTCATCATATATTCCCTGGTGACCCATACATGAAGGGACCACAGCTCGGGATGGGGGTGCCAGATCGCGCCGCCCGCCTGCGAGAGGAGGTCTCTCCTCACAGGTATTGGCCACGGTGCGATGCTCGTCATCTGCATCAGCGCTGGGAACCAAGTCTGGTTTCCCCAAAACGGCGCTATCAGCAGTATTGCACACCTTTCCTCTTTCACCCTCTCTATCACCTGAGGTAGGAGAGAGACTGGGGGAAAAGCATAAAGAGGACGGCGGGGCCACGTATGGGCTAGCGCGTCCTTGGCTTTGGAAAAGAATTCTGGGCAATGAGCGTTGTCCTGAGATGCAAATAGATCTATCTCCGCTCTGCCAAATGTTTTCCATAATAGCTGCACCGTCTGAGGGTGCAGCGACCATTCGTCCGCCGGAACATTGTTCCTGGACAGTCTGTCTGGTCCTACATTTAGGGTCCCCCGCACGTGCGCTGCCCTTAGCGAGCACAGGTTGCGATGAGCCCATACCAGAAGGCGTTCTGCGAGTGCATGTGGGTTTCTGGACCTGAGTCCGCCCTAGCGATTTATGTAAGCCACTACCGATGTGTTGTCGGAGCGGACTAAAACATGACTTCCCTTCAATAGGGGAAGAAAGTATGTCAGCGCATTCTCCACTGCTATCATTTCGAGGCAGTTGATGTGCAGTGACTTCTCTCGTTCTGACCATAGGCCGAACGCCGGTCTGCCCTCTAGCAGTGCCCCCCATCCCAAGGTGGACGCGTCCGTGGACACTACTTTCACCCTCGAGGGTCTCTCTAGAGTGACACCTTTTCGGTACCAGTCGGCTGCTCTCCACGGCATCAGGGCTGTAACGCAACTCTGATCGATCGTGAGACGGAGTCGACCGGACGCCCACGCTCGGCGCGGCACGCACGCTTTCAGCCAGAGCTGCAGTGGGCGCATGCAAATCACCCCTAACTGTAGAACTGATGATGCTGAAGCCATAAGACCTAACACTCTTTGAAAGGTCTTGAGCGGGGCAGACTTGCTGCGGCAGAGCGCGCTCACTGCGCTCTGAACGCTCAGCGCGCGCACTGACGAAAGCTTCGCTTTCATTGCCAGCGAGTCTAATTCTATGCCCAGGAAGGAGATATTCTGGCTGGGGTTCAGCGAGCTTTTCTCCCAGTTGACTTTCAAACCCAAGTTCTCGAGGTGATCGAGTAACATGGTCGTGTGTTCCCTGAGCATTGAGTGAGATTGCGCTAAAATCAGCCAGTCGTCCAAATAGTTCAGTATTCGCACGCCTTTCTGTCTGAGCGGGGCGAGCGCTGCATCCATGCACTTCGTAAATATACGGGGTGCTAGGGACAAACCAAATGGCAGGACTGTGTACTGATAAGCTTGGCCCTCGAAGGCGAATCTCAAAAATCGCCTGTGACGCGACGCTATCTGTATTTGAAAATACGCGTCTTTCAGATCCACTGACACAAACCAGTCTCCTCGGCACACTTGCGCGAGGATTTTCCTGGTTGTGAGCATTCTGAACTTTCGCTTCACTAGCGCTTTGTTCAGTTGCCTTAGATCTAGTGGTCACTTCGGCTCGTAGCAGGTGTGCTGCATCTGCCTTTATCATGGTCTCGACGCGCGCCGTGTAACGGCGAGGGCGTCGTCGAAACTGGAGCGAATAGCCTCTCTTTATAATGTCCAGCACCCATTTTGAGACCCCTGGGAGTTTTTCCCATGCATCTGCATGTAATGCGAGGGGGTAGGTGCGAAGCGCGCTCCGATCTGTTACTAACGGAGCCGCTTCGGTGTCTGTGACATGCAAGGCTCGGGGTACGCTGACCGCGGGGACTGCTTTCTCTGTGTGTATATGTGGTTGCGTGGTAACGGGCACATTTAACACACTCGATGCAGCTTTTAGCCGCGTAGACTGGGCGTCGTCCGGTTTACAGAAACCGTAAGACCTGCCTGATGTAATATGTGTGGGCACTCTGGGGTGGGCACATATACCATATGCGAAGTCGGTGAAACTGTAGCGAATAGCCTCCTTTAATAATGTCCAGCACCCATTGTGAAACCCCTGGGAGCTTTTCCCATGCATTTACCTGTAACGCAAGGGGGTAGGTGCGAAGCGCGCTCCGATCTGTCAATAACGGAGTCGCTTCGGTGCGTTGTGACGCACGAGTGACTGTGACATTCGAGGCTCGGGGTACACTGACCGCGGGGACTGCTATCTTTGTGTATATATGTGGTTGCGTAGTAACGGGCACATTCAACACACTCAGCGCAGCCTTTAGCCGTGTAGACGGGGCGTCGTCCGGTTCGTTTTTACAGAAACCGTAAGACCTGCCTGATGTGATATGTGTGGGCACTCTGGGGTGGGCACATTTATCACGTGTGAAGCGCAGCCGATTCGGGTCGACTCTATGTGCGCGGGTTTTGTATGACAGGATGTGCTCATGTGTATGCGCATGCGAGCTACACACAAAACACCTTCGGCTATGGCCGGAATACCCGAAAATACACTCCTTTGAGGATTTAATTGGGTAGCCGTGAGAACGGCTCTTGAGTGCAGACAAGCAGGCTGCAGCGCCGGCTTGATGACTGCGGATAACGCTGGAACAGCCACATTTCTTGGAGCTGAGCGAGCGAATACTTTCGGTGGGAGTCTGGTAGCCGCGGGACTCGCGCACCGGCGTTCAACACTCCAAACAGCGTTCGCCTGCATAGAGCGAACGCACTCCTGGTTTCGTTTTTACAGAAACCGGTTGACGTGCATAATGAGGTGTCTGTGAGCACTGTGAAGCGGGCACATTTAACACTCCAAAGCATAGAGTTAATGCACTGTTGGTTTCGTTTTTACAGAAACCAACAGTGCATAATGTGGTGTCTGTAGGCACTGTGAAGCGGGCACATTTACCACGTGTGACGCGCAATCGATCTGAGTCGATTTTATGTGCGCTGTGCTTGTGTGTAGAGATGAGCACTGGTTAGTGGGCATATTCTTACAACACGTGAACACCATCGGCCGTGGCCGGGACACCAGATAATACACTTTATTGGGAGTTTATCTGTGTAGCCGTGGGAACGACTTTTGTGTGCAGGCAAACGGGCGACGGAGCCGGTTTGTTGGCTGCAGAAAACACTGGAACAGTCACATTTCCTGGGACTGGACGAGCGAATAACTTTGGTGGGGGACCGGCAACAGCGGGACTCATACACCGTCGTTTTCCTAGTTGCTAGGACGATTTCGGAGGCTCAGGTTTCAACTCAATCCTGGGCCGCGGGCCGCGTCTGGCGGGGCAGCGGCCGGACGAGAAAAACATCAGAATCCGTTAACCACGGGTGCCTCTCAGCAACGGTGAGAGGCCATGCTACACAGCGCTGCGTCTGAGCAGAATGCGCGTTCCCGCTCTGGCGGGAAACGGAAATCCTCTTCCTCCTTCATGGCCCCCCTCGTCAGCGGCGTCGATGGAAGCGGTGGCATACAGCGGCCGCTTTACGTCCGGAACAGAGGCTGACGAGGTCGATGAAGCAGGCAGGCGAACCGGCGAGCTTTGTCGGCTGGAGGAAGGGTCCGGGGCCCGCTGGGCACAGCGCTTTTTACGGCGCGACACCGCGCGGGCGGGGGAGCAGTCTCAGTGAAGAAGGCAAGGCAAGTCCTCAGAGTCGCCATTGGCATCTGCACGAGCCGTATGAAAGCATCTTTAAAAAGACACTTTGCTCTCTTAGAGAAACAGTGTGTATCGCAGCGGCGACACACACTGTAGATTATAAAAGATTATAAAGGATATAGGCGCCGGAAAGCGCAGCAGGAAGGCACGGAAGGCGGCGTGGCCAGCAGCTCCAATGGCTCGTCCCGCTGAGATGCTTGCAGTCGACGGCGGCTTCTTCTCCGGCTCCAGCGATGCGTGAGCTTCGCTTGAAGGATGAAAAAATCAGAGTGTAGCTACCTGCGAGCGATATTTATAGGCTGGGATCACGCCACTTTCGGCGGGAGATGACGTATCAGGCGCGAAATGCTCTCATTGGAGCTGACATCGCGCCAAGCCTCGCTCGATAGGTGCTGCAGTTGCTGCGGAGCAGCCAATAGGCACGCAGTACGCCTCGCCTATGTCTGCTCACCGCGGCAACGCGTTTTACATTAATACAAAATTAAGGATAATTTTTTGGCTTCAATATCTCTCGCGGAAAGGATTTTCCCCTAGCGTAAGCTACGCAGTAGGAGAGACCTCTCGTAAGAGAACCATGTAGCATGAGAGTGGAGTCTATGGCGCCTGAATTGCTGTAGATTCTGTCTGTTTTCTGTTGTCCGTTTCCCACGTAGATTCACTCAGATGACTCTTCGTCCTCATGAAGCTTGTTCATGGATGTCTGAAGTGCTGCTTTACACCAGGGTTTCTCTTATGAAGATGACTTGGCATACACACCTGAAACACAAGAAACAAAGAAACAGCAGACCAGCAGTATTCATGCATAGACATTTTTAGACTTCTGTTGATCGTATAGTGGTTTTATTTATTACGTTAAACTTCTAGTGATCATATACTGTTTTTTTTCTTAACCTAATCTTAATTTGACACCTAAAGACCAGTGAGGTGGGGATAAAACAACTAATGGGGAAAAACCTATGAGGAAGTCTTCACCACAGGATTGGCCCCCGAGGCCTGTTGCAGTTCGGTTCTTTCCTGGGCTCCTCACTGGTTTGTGTGTCATAGTCTGTCCCTTTAGGTATTGTGCACACTGTATAGTGTGAGACATGAGTTTCTTATGCAGAACAAAAATACATGTATTTCCAAAACAATGCAATCACTACATTTCGGTCTTCTAATTAAACATCAGTCCTGGTAGACATCATAACAGAGGATGGGTGACTGAATGAAATATTCTGTAGTATAACTGTTATGGCTGTGAGTGTACTTAACTAAGTGTCCCCAAGTGGGTGGAAGTGATAGTTAACTTCCCTTTGTTCTGTTTACAAAGAGCCTTCCATCTTTGTTGTAGATTACTGGGGTAATTAAGAACTCACAGCCTTAACAGTTAGCACCTTAGCAAGCTGCCCAACGAGTTTGGTGTATTGGGGAGGTTCTGTTTTAGCATTGCTAGCAGACTGTGTAAAAGCTGATTTACATTGTTCATTTCTCTTACGTATTTTTTGTTTTTCCTACATTCTTTCATCCTGTGTCCAGGTTTGCCACAGTAATGACAACTACCGTCCCTCTTAGGACATTTACGTTTCTGTTGGTTCTCTGTGTTGACCTTAAAGGATGCTGCTGCAATCTTTACTCTGGCTTTAACATCAGAGTTTCTTTCCCAAGTAGCTAACCTGTCCAAGTTGCTTTGCAGGGTTCTGTTCGACCATATGAGGTCTAAGAAAGGCAGTGCATTTCTATATTCTGTTAATAGGCCATCAAACCATGTACGAGCTAGTGGTCCTTTATCATCTAGCACCTTCTCTGGAGTGTCAGCTATTCCACTGTATGTTGCAGCTGACTGACAAAACCTTTCAGTGTACTCACTTACAGTTTCATCCTTCTTCTGCACACAGTTAGTGAATCTGGACCAGTCTGTTTTGGGTCCTATGATATTCTTTAGAATTTTTAAAACACCTTCTCTCAAATCGCCTTTACTGACATGTTGTAGTTCAGAAGTAACAGCAGACTCAAAACTGTTGAATTCAGATTCAGTTAGAATTTGTGACATCAGCTGTGTGACTTCTGCTAACGAAATGTCATAGAGACGCATTTTGCTAATCAGTGCTCTTCTGAATTCAGAAAAACTTGTGCGTGCTGAAGGTAAGCTCTGGGACAATCTCTCTATATCTTTAGGTCCAAGCATTCTTGCAATTGCTTGTACTGGGACAACAGAAGACTTTGGAGAAACACTTTCAATTCCCTCAATTCCCTGAGATCTTCTGCTAGCTCCACATACCTTCATTGAATTCACTGCATCTTTCTCCATTGTTACAGTATTGCCACTGTCCTCTTGTCTACATGAAGACTGTAAGTCAGGATAGCTTTCATCTGACTGTTGATCTTTTGAATCACTTTTGGTTGAGGCCTGGTTATGGCCCACCTTTTTAGTGAAACCGGACAATCTAGTGTGCAGCTGTTGGTTTTGTTCTTTCAACTTAGCGATACACTGAGCCTGTTCTTGTGCTAAGGATAAAGTCAATTCTCTGTGGCAGCAGATAATGCCTTTTAGGTTTTTCTTTCTGATACATGCTCCAAGTACCTTTTTGCATTCTTCAATTGACCAAACTTTTTCTGGATCAATACCAAATTTCTTTGTCAAATCCAATCTTACTGACTCAGTCACTATTGAGTCCATATGCTCTCCTAACAATGATTTAAACTCATCATCTGTCCATAAAGGGGTAGCTAGTCCACCTTTCTTTGTTGTTGGAATTAGCCTAGCATTCCTTCTCAACATTTTGTAATGTCTTTCTGACACAACCCAGCAGGCACAGGACGTCAACATGACGTCAGATTTTATTTCAGAAAAATGACAAAAGAGATGACTGGATTATATATTAAAATATTTGTTTTATTATATTAGCATTATTGAAATAGAACATTTTCAAAATAACATTTTTAAAAATCAACCTTTTTCCAATTGTAATTCCAACATTTTTCAAAACATTAACATCCAATTGTTAAACTGTCAAATTCCAACTTTAAAGAAAAATGTGGTTAAAGGGATAGTTCACCCAAAAATGAAAATTTGATGTTTATCTGCTTACCTCCAGGACATCCAAGATGTAGGTGACTTTGTTTCTTCAGCAGAACACAAATGAAGATTTTTAAAGAAAACTGCTGCAGTCTGTTAGTCATTTAATGGCAGTGGATGGGCACCAATCCTTTGAAAGTAAAAAAAAAAAAAAAACACACACATGCACAGACAAATCCAAATGACACCCTGCGGCTCGTGGGGATACATTGATGTCCTAAGACATGAAACGATCTGTTTTTGTGAGAAACTGAACAGTATTTATATAATTTTTTACCTTTGATATACAATGTCCAACTCAGCTCATCATCCGGCGCATTACCTGTGTACACGCTCTGACGTAGTATACACAAACACCATAAGGAAAAATCTGTGAAATGTCAACAGACCCGGATGAGTTTGTGCAAGTTAACTTAATCTTTTAGCTTTAAATCGGTTTGAACAGTCAGGATAAGCGCAAGTAATTACCATTTTGAATAGCCGTTATACCCACAATCTCTGTGCTCTGTGTAAACAATGAAGGTCTCACACACGCGACAGATCGCTTACAGAGTTTGCGTATATACTACGCCAGAGCGCGTACACGTGTAACAAGCCAGATGCTAAGCACGCGCTCGGGACAGTTGTTGGACATGGCTGTATATCAAAGGTAAAAAAATTATATAAATACTTTTCAGTTTCACACGAAAACTGATCGTTTCGTGTCTTAGGACATCAGTGTATCTTCACGAGCCGCAGGGAGTAATTTGGATTTGTCTGTGCATGTTTTTTTTTTCTTTCTTTCAAAGGTTTGGTGATCATCCAATGCCATTAAATCACTAACAGATGGCAGCGGTTTGAGTTAAAAATCTCTGTTTGTGTTCTGCTGAAGAAACAAAGTTATCTACATCTTGGATGCCCTGGGGGTAAGCAGATAAACATCAAATTTTCATTTTTGAGTGAACTATCCCTTTAATATGGATTTTGTTGGCATGACGTCAAACCTTAAAATTAAAACCTTAAAATCTAAATAATAAGCAGCAAATTGGAATCTATCTATCTATCTATCTATCTATCTATCTATCTATCTATCTATCTATCTATCTATCTATATATATACATACAGTGGGTACGGAAAGTATTCAGACCCCTTAAATGTTTCACTCTTTGTTGTATTGCAGCCATTTGCTGAAGTTCATTTTCTTCCTCATTAATGTACACAGCACTAGCCTGCAAAAATCCAGACCCTAATCTATTAAGATTAAGAGTCTGGCATCGAGCAATGAAAAGGGCCTAACTCGAGGGGCGGCACCAAGCATGCATTTGAAACTCTCACTGCAAGCAATTGTATCACGCCACGACCAATCACTAAGTTTTCACTAAACCCCATACGCTTAGCTACCAGCGGAGCGAACTGATAGATTAAACTCTTTCCGTATCCAGTCGGCAAAACAGCAAAAACGTCCTTCTAGCAAACGAACGGTTCGAGCGCGGTTTACTGTTCACCTTTTATATGAAAAGCCAAGTCTAACTCGTTCATTGTAGCGGCCAAAGCCGTTTCAAGCAACTGGTGTTCATCTGTAGCCATCTTTCAATGTTTACTAAATGATTCCGGACGTCGGAGCGCAGTCGTCATCAGTTTAGTTCACCTCTGGCCCGCCTACATCAGATACACCGATTTGATTGGTTCCCAGAACTGCTTACGTAATGCAGTAATGTGGATCATTGCTCGATACCAGAGTGTCTTGCAGAGACAATTCAAATTGTGCTCTCGCGAGACCTCTGGATTTCCAGGGTAACACAGCACCCCATATTGACAGAAAAACAATTTTTGCAGATTAAAAAAGAAAAACTGAAATATCACATGGTCCTAAGTATTCAGACCCTTTATAATACAGTCCCAACGTTGAAGCATGGTGGTGGCAGCATCATGCTGTGGGGGTGTTTTTCAGCTGCAGGGACAGGACGACTGGTTGAAATTGAGGGAAAGATGAATGCGATCAAGTACTACTTCTCCAGAGTGCTCAGGACCTCAGACTGGGCCGAAGGTTTACCTTCCAACAAGACAATGACCCTAAGCACACAGCTAAAAGAACGAAGGAGTGGCTTCACAACAACTCTGGCTGGGCCATTCAAGAACAGTCACAGAGCCCTGACTTAAACCCAATTGAGCATCTCTGGAGAGACCTAAAAATGGCTGTCTACCAACATTTACCATCCAACCTGACACAACTGGAGAGGATCTGCAAGGAGGAATGCCAGAGGATCCCCAAATCCAGGTGTGAAAAACTTGTTGCATCTTTCCCAAAAAGACTCATGGCTGTATTAGATCAAAAGGGTGCTTCTACTAAATACTGAGCAAAGGGTCTGAATACTTAGGACCATGGGCGACATTTGACTCTTGAGTCAGGGGGGGCAAGAAAAAAAAATCAGATGTAAGCATTAAAACAGTGCCCTAGGGTATTGCAGCACATCAAAGCAGTCAATTAAAGCGCTGCACTTCAGCCCGGGCCGATGGGCCCTGACTTTTTTTTACACCCCAGGGCTACGGCTTCGGGCCAATTTTCACGTCATAGTTCAGACCCGGGCCGGCATCGGGCCTGTTTTAGGATTCTCCTTATTTTCATAATTTAGACATCCATCAATTATGGTGAAGAAAAAAAAAATGCCGCGTTGGTGGAAACAACAGGAAACTTCACTTTCGCTTTCACTTTTGAGACCGACTCAGACACCGTTTAGTGTGCTTTAGCGCAGCTGAATCCACGTTCAAGCGCACACAATAGGCTAAAACTCGCCCCAAGCACCGGCAAAAATAAATAACAATGAATGTGTCGAGGAAAGAGTAAGGACATAAATGAATTATTTATTAATTAATTTTGTGTATTCTGAATCAGTGTCGCAAAGATCCTGACTCGCAATCTCCTTTTTGGACGCGCCTTTAGAGAGAAATTCATCTTTACGGATTACATGAAAGAGTTTGTGCTTTTGATTTGTTTTATTTCGTTAAGTAATAATTTAAAGCTTTCTATAAATGTATTTATTATGTCTGTGAGGCATGCATTTCGCTTCATTTTGTTAAGCACTCCTGTTCAAGAACCAGACGGCAGAAAGCACATAATTTTTGTTTTCCTTGTTTTATAAAAATGCTGTAACGTTTTTTTCGATGTATTACTCGTACTTTGTGAGTAAAAATGACGGATAATTTTAAATTGCTTCCAATGAAAAAAATGCAAGTGATTGCGCTGGTGCCTCGATGTCCTGCAAGCTTTAGTTTCCACTTTCTGCACAAACTATGCTCATAT
>NC_133379.1:1445953-1472066 GCF_049309525.1 Garra rufa
CTTTTGCTTACTGCTTCGCGCTTTGCTCCCTGCTTTTGAACTTTTCTCAGATTTTCCTAATATTTAACTTCAGGATTGTGGTTTTAGAAACAAAGTTACTTGCTGGACTTCCAAAACAGGCGGAACACACAGAAGATCATCATCACGGACCCCCTCAGCATACAGCCGGTGAGTCCTGTGAATCTAGTCAATATCGACAGTTTAGAAATGTAGAGGAACAAGCCAAAACTGATCGACACACAAATCGATGGCAAAAACAGGGAGCGAGACCCAAAGGCACTCGAGACATCAGACTGTCAAGAGTATCTCGTATTGCTGCGGTATCAGCCTCTACCCCAGATATGGCTACGACAAGGCTTGCAAAAACTGTTGTTTTACCACCCCCTATACAGCTCAAAAACAGATTTGATGCATTAATGAATGTGTGTGAGGAATCCCCAAATGTGACTGAACATGTATCATGTCAGCCAACTCCTAACATTGCTATAAACAGGCGCGCAAGGTCGAGCAGACAGCGGCACTCAGCTCAGAGCGCAGCCGAGTCCAGGACTCTGATAGTGGGGGACTCCATTATCAGAAATATCAGTAGCAGAACTACAACTACATGCTGCTGTCCTCAAGCAACCGTCTCTGATGTGAACAAGGAACTTCAGAACATTCTAATGAAGCACAAGACTGCAAATCGAATCATCATCCATGTGGGAAAGAACGATATTCGGAAAGAGCAGTCAGAACTCCTAAAGAAGGATTTTGGTGAACTCATTGAAACACTTCGAAGACTTGAAATTCAGTCGTTCATCAGTGGACCACTCCCAGCAAGGGGAACTAACATGTTTTCACGGTTGCTTGGACTGAATACCTGGCTACAAAGAACCTGCAGTCTAAAAGGAATCAACTTCATTGACAACTTCAATCTTTTCTGGGGCCATAGACAACTGTTCAAACTGGACGGCCTTCACCCAAACAAACTTGGTGCCAGAGTGCTTAAGGACAATATCTATTTTTCACTCCGGCATCCTTCAGTAGAATGTGTGAGTCCACCCAACATGAATGGCACACACACACTTGGACAAAGTGACGACAGGACATCTTATCAGCTTCAGAGTCATCATGTGGCCAACACAACCAACAAGGACACTGACAACGCCACGCAGCCACAACAAGCACTGCTTATGGACACTTTCCTGGCTGAGCCCTGCTCACAGAGCTTATCACAGACAGACTATGACGTACTACAACAGCTCCAAGACTCAACACCGAAGGATGACTTTCTGTTAAACAGTCAGGGAAGCCAGGACAACAACATATTCCAGCCACCGGAAACTCCAGAGCCAGAGCTCCATTCACCAGACACATTATCCCTCTCTCCAGCATCTCCACTTCTAAGCTTCTCACAGAAAATGGAGGAACTGGTATATGCTGGAACCAGACTCTCCCACTCTTTTGCTGCAAGTCCCCAGTTATCAACTAAAAAACGGCAGGCGCCACAACCACCAAAGCCTGTGGGCCCAGCTCACCCTCCTCCTCCTGTGAGAGCTCTCCGGCCGCTGCCACAACGCCAGGGCTCAAACCCTCCTGCATCTGCTGTGAGTGAACCAAAAACAACTGATAACAGCTCTCAGTGATATGTGTCGGGTCCCCGCTACGGTAACAGCAACAATCAGGAATGTTTACAAAACAAGCGGGAACCCAGTGTGCCTGTAGCTTTCCCTATTTCTGTTTTAATATGTGATAGAAAGTCTAAGACCTCGTACAGTCAAATCGTACAGTTCACACATCTAATCTGAGGCTTATTAGGCATCAAACTAAGATTGCTCTAGAGACAAAAAGTGATGCCATCAAGCTAGCATTTTTAAATGTTCGCTCACTAAAAAATAAATCACTTCTGATCAATGATTTTATAACCACTAACAACCTGGATTTTATGTTTTTAAATGAAACATGGTTAGAAGACAATTCCAGTACAACAATCCTAAATGAAGCAGTTCCTTCTAATTTCACTTACATGAATGTCTGCAGAGCTGTTAAAAGAGGTGGTGGTGTAGCCGCCCTATTTAAAGATGTCTATGAATGCAAACAAGTGTCATTTGGTCAGTACTTGTCTTTTGAATATCTAGGGATTTTACTGAAAGGTATTCCACGCATTCTGTTTATCATTATTTACAGGCCCCCCAAAATACTCTCCAGCCTTTGTTGAAGAGTTCACAGAACTGCTATCAATGGTTTGTTCAGAGTTTGACTGTTTTGCTATTGCAGGGGATTTTAATGTTCACATAGACAATGCAGAAAGCAAAACTACAAAAGAAATTATAACGGTTTTGAACACGTTTGACCTGATTCAGCATGTGCATGGGCCTACACACAATCGTGGACACACTCTTGATTTACTCATCAGTAAGGGTCTAAACATTTCATCCACTGTTATCAAGGATGTAGCACTATCTGATCATTTCTGTATTTTCTTTGATATATTGATCTCTGCTACCACTGAATCTAGATCAGTCTCTGTCAGGAAGAGATTCATTAACGATAACACGAGTGTGCTATTTATGAAGGCTATATCTTCAATGCCAAGCATTTCTGCAGACTCTGTTGATTTTCTCCTGGAGTCCTTTAACTCAAAAGTTAAGAATGTCATTGATGACATCGCACCTGTGAAGGTCAGACAAATGACTGGCAAAAAATCACCATGGAGAAAATCAACAGCAGTACAGAGTATGAAAAGACAATGCAGGAAAGCTGAGCGGATGTGGCAGAAGACAAAACTTGAAATTCACTATAGCATCTATAAAGACAGCCTTCATGCTTTCAATGTTGAACTAGGTAAAGCTAGACAAACATTCTTCTCGAACCTTATAAACAGCAACTTAAACAACACTCGCACTCTTTTTGCTACCGTTGAGAGACTAACAAACCCCCCTAGTCAGATCCCTAGTGAACTGCTCTCCGACAGAAAGTGCGATGAGTTTGCTTCCTTCTTTTCTGAGAAGATCAATAATATCAGAAAGACAATTAGCACACCCTCAAGTTATGCAGAGATCAGACAGTTTCGACCGCAATTTCAAAAAGAAGTCATTATGTCTACTTTTGAAGAAATCGATAGCAACATTTTGGAAGAAACAGTAAAGCACCTCAAATCGTCAACCTGCCACCTTGACACACTTCCCACATCTTTTTTCAAAAGTGTGCTTAGCTGTTTAGAAGCAGATCTTTTAGAGGTGGTGAACACCTCACTTCTTTCTGGGACTTTTCCAAACTCCCTGAAAACTGCAGCTGTTAAGCCCCTTCTGAAAAAGAAAAATCTTGATAACACCATACTGAGCAACTATAGACCAATTTCAAATCTTCCTTTCATAAGCAAGATTATTGAAAAGGTTGTTTTTAATCAGCTGAATCACTACATAAACTCAAATGGATACCTGGACCATTTCCAATCTGGTTTCAGACAACATCATAGCACAGAGACAGCGCTCATAAAGATAATAAATGATATTCGCCTAAATTCAGATTCTGGCAAAAGACAACATCATAGCACAGAGACAGTGCTCATAAAGATAATAAATGATATTCGCCTAAATTCAGATTCTGGCAAAATATCAGTGCTGGTATTACTAGATCTCAGTGCTGCGTTCGACACTGTCGATCATAACATTCTTTTAGATAGATTGGAAAACTCGGTCGGGCTTTCTGGGATGGTTCTAAATTGGTTCAGGTCATACTTAGAAGGGAGAGGCTATTACGTGAGTATAGGAGAACATAAGTCTAAGTGGACGTCCATGACATGCGGAGTCCCACAAGGCTCAATTCTAGCGCCGCTGTTATTCAGCCTGTATATGCTCCCACTAAGTCAAATAATGAGAAACAACCAAATTGCATATCACAGCTATGCAGATGATACCCAGATTTACCTAGCCTTATCACCAAATGACTACAGCCCCATTGACTCTCTCTGCCAATGCATTGATGAAATTAACAGTTGGATGTGCCAAAACTTTTTACAGTTAAACAGGGAGAAAACGGAAGTCATAGCATTTGGAAACAAAGATGAAGTTCATAAGGTAAATGCGTATCTTGACACTAGGGGTCAAAAAACAAAAAATCAAGTCAAGAATCTGGGTGTGATTCTGGAGTCAGACCTCAGTTTCAGTAGCCATGTCAAAGCAGTAACTAAATTAGCATACTACCATCTCAAAAACATTGCAAGAATTAGATGTTTTGTTTCCCATCAAGATTTGGAGAAACTTGTTCATGCCTTTATCACCAGCAGGGTGGATTATTGTAATGGTCTCCTCACTGGCCTTCCCAAGAAGACCATTAGACAGCTGCAGCTCATACAGAACGCTGCTGCCAGGATTTTGACTAGAACCAAAAAATCAGAGCATATTACACCAGTCCTCAGGTCCTTACACTGGCTACCAGTTATGTTTAGGATAGATTTTAAAGTACTTCTACTCGTTTATAAAGCACTCAATGGCCTAGGACCTACATACATTGCAAATATGCTCACTTTATACAAACCTAACAGACAACTCAGATCACTAGGATTGAGTCAGTTAGTAATATCTAGAGTTCACACAAAACAAGGGGAATCCGCTTTTAGCTATTATGCCGCCTGCAGTTGGAATCAGCTTCCAGAAGAGATCAGATGTGCTAATACATTAGCCACATTTAAATGCAGACTCAAAACTCACCTGTTTAGTTGTGCACTTATTGAATGAGCACTGTGCTACGTCCGAACAGATTGCATTATTTTATGTATAATCATTTTACTGTGCAAATTAATTTTAAAATCAATTTTTCTGTTTTTATTGTTGTTATTGTTAACCATTCCTACTGTTTTTAATTAATTTAAATCAATTTTAAAATCATTTAAAATGTTCTTCTGTTTGTGTGATTGTTATTTTAAATTTTTATGACTATGATTTTATGCTATTCCTCTTATGTACAGCACTTTGAATTACCATTGTGTATGAAATGTGCTATATAAATAAACTTGCCTTGCCTTGCCTTACCTCTGCCATTGCCATAGTTTTACCTTGTTTCATTGTTTATTTGTTACTTTTGGACTGCCCTCTCTGGTTTTTGGACTCTGCCTGTTTTTGTGGATTATGCTATTGTCTTGCCCTGGACGTTACTGTTTGCTGGTGTTTTACTCTGCCTGTCTGACCACGATTTGTCTAAATAAAGCTCGTGATTGGATCTTACACGCTTCCCTGAGTCTGCGTTACAGGAACACAAAAGCCAAATTCCCTTAATCATCCATCACAAGAAGTAAAACCAAAGAATGTAGTTCTGATGTGCAGAACAAGTTTGTTAAGCTTCACAAAATAGAAAATGGCTGTAAAAAAGAGCTAAATCATTGAAAATCCCCATTCCCACCATCAGGGCAATAATTAAGAAGTTCCAATCAACTAAAGATGTAACATCTGCCTAGAAGAGGACGTGTGTCTATATCATCCTAATGCTTGATAAGGAGGAGGGTTTAAGTGACCAAAGACTTTCCAAGGATCAAAGTCGGAGAATTGTTGAGCCTTGGGGTCAGAAAGCCTAAAATAAAATGATCAAACAGCCCCTACATCACCACATGTTGTTCCAGAGAGTTTCAAGAAAAAATCCTCCTGGCTCACCCAAAAACAAACTCCAGCATATTCACTTGTCAGAAATGATTGGAACTTCAAACAGGACTGGCTTCTATGGTCAGATGAAACTAATATTGAGCTTTTTGGCAGCTAACCCTCCAGATGGTTTTGGTGCAGAGAGGGATAAAAAAGTGCCCCATGCCCATGTTTAATAAAACTGCTAGGTCTTTAATTTTGTGAACCTATTTTTCTGCCGGAGGTCCTGGACATCTTGTTTAGATACATGGCTTCATGGATTCTATCAAATACCAGCAGATAAAAAATCAAAACCTGACTGCCTCTGTTAGAAATCCTATAATGGGCCATGGTTGCATCTTCCAGCAGGACGATGATCCAAAACAAACATCAAAATCAACACAAAAATTGTGTCACTGAGCACAGAATGAAGCTTCTACCATGGCCGTCCCAGTTCCCTGACCTGAACCCTGTATAGAAACTGAAGAGAAGAAGCACCAACATGAAGCTGGGAAGAGAGAGATTCTGGAGAATCTAGAGAGATTGAAGGCCTCTGATCTCTTGTCAGGTGTTCTCTAAAGTCATTAGACATTGTTGAAAAAAACTCAGAACTGTTATCTTGGGAAAAGGACGTTGCAATAATTGGGTGTCAATAATAGTGGCCAACCTTAACTAGAGAAAAAACATTTATTTCATAATGAAATTTCACCTCTAGGTTAGATTGTTTTACTTCAATGACAGGTTAGAATTTTGTGAATTTTTTAAATGAAAGATCAAAAGGATAAATTATGCAGATTTAGTCTCACATCCACCACATATTTACCAAGGGTGCCAATATTAATGGAGGGCACTGTATATATGACATTGGGCGTCTATGATAAAAAAAAAAAAAAAAGTTATATTTTTTGAACTTTTATGCCTTTAATAAACAGGACAGTAGAGAGATGACAGGAAATTTATGGGCAGAGAAAGTATTGGCAAAGGACCTCGAGGCGGGAATCAAACTTGGGTTGCCATGAGCACAGTTGCACTATATGTTAGCACACTAACCACAAGGCTATCGCCGCCAACATGATACATTTTTTATGTTACATATATGTTACATTGGATGCTTATTTCTCAATTTAAAAAAAAAAAATGCTTTGCCACAACATGTTTCAAAACCACATAATGGTGACCATTACATTTTACAACAACACACATTTTAATTTCGGTACAAAACATGTTTTTATTACCTTAACACTTATATTAGTATGCTATTGTGTATCATTAAACAGAATATTCCTTGAGTCATACATCAACTGGAGGTAGTATGACCCGAGATAGTATATAGTTTATAGTAATCAAATTGACTCCTGTACACTTGTTGTGACACCTTACCCATCCTTAAACCTACCCATAACACCAAACCTGTCCCTAACCCCACCCGTATCACACCTCAACAGCAGAAAAGCATTAACAAAAGCTTTTAATCATTGTATAACATCTGTTAAAATCACCAGCCGATGAACAAGTGAAGTGACAGACTATTTAAGGAGGTAAGTGGGTGCAGGTGCGGGTAATCATGGATAGGGAGCAGCTGTGAACCTGGAGGAATTGTGGGAGTTGTAGTTTCCTATGAGACTGGATGACAGTGGCTGGTAAGACAGGTGCCTGTGACATTACTCCCCCTCCCTGGCCGTAATGAAGGAACTGGATTCTTTAGAACATGGAACGGCTCTTCTTGCCGAGACAAAGGAACTGGATTCTTTAGTACTTGGAACAGCACTCCTGGCCGTGACAAGAGAACTGGATTCTTTAGTACATGGAACGGTGTCCTGGCCGTGACTAGGGAACTGGATTCTTTAGTACATGGAACAGCGCTCCCGGCCGTGTCGAGATAACTGGACTCATTAGGACTTGGAACGGCCTTCTTGGTCGCGAAGTCTGACGTGGCGACTATTTTGACCAGGGATTCCAGTTTGATGGCCACTTCTGCCGGGAACTCGTGTTTGCTGGCCATCTCTGACTGAGACTCCTGCTTGGTGGCCATTTCGGCCTGGGACTCTGATCCAACGGCACTCCTTACTGAAGAATTGGGCATGGTGGCCCTCTTGGCTGGGAAATCGGGCGTAGTGGTCTTCTCTGTGAGGAAATCAGACGTAATGGCCCTTTCGGCCGGGTGATCAGACATGACTGTTTGTTTGGAGACCGGCGTGCTTAGAATGTTCTACATGGATGTTCAGAGGCCGGCATACATGGGTGCTCAGAGGCCGGCGTGCATGGGTGCTCAGAGACCAGCGTGCATGGGCGGTCTGAGGCCGGCATACAAGAGTTCACAGGGGCCTGCAGATTCGACGTCGAGGGTTTAGTCTCAGGGCTGATGAGTTTTTTCTTGGAGGAGTACAGGGAGACATGGTAGAATACGGTTGGTCGCGGTCATTGATTGGGAACTTAGGCTGGGCGGCCATCTTGAATGGGGACTCAGGCTATTCCAGCTGACGGGACATGCGAGAGGCCGGTGGGCCTGAGCGTTGGAGCATTGTTTTTTCCTGTCAATTAGTGTCTATTCTGTTCACCTGTCCGTGTAATTAGCACCCCTTTATTAGTTTGCTTCAGTTCATGTTTCGATGTCCGGCTACAAGGTTGTTTTGATGAATGTTCCTGTCTTCATTGGATTTACCTGTCTTGAACTTATTAAATACTACCAATTATTGCATTCCCGTCTTTGTACGCTCTATTCCTCACACATCTGTGACAAATACATTGTATGGGTCAAAATGATCGATATTTCTTTTATATCAAAAATCATTATATTATGTAATGATTATGTTATCAAGATAAATTTCCTACTGTAAATACTCTAAATTAAACCTATTGAAAAGCGATTTAGATTTTTTGACCCCATTTAGTTATTTAGCACATTTAGTAATTTATTTTAAAAGATCAAATGTCTATATTCCCCCCTTAAAATTGTGATTATTTTATTTTAATTTATTTTTGCACAGACTTATGGATTTACAGTATCAGTAAATTGGCAATAAACAGACATACTTGACTTATTTTATTTACTAACCAGATGATATTTCTAATCCATTTAATGGATTAAGACAGTGAAACACTCCAATATAACAACCAAACCATGCTTCACATATGGGTCCCAAAAGTAGAACCATGCCTTAGTCAGATGGCTCAAGAGCTCAAAGCATAACTGTCACTTCCTGTTTGCATGTTCATTCTGTGCATACAAGTAATGCTTCAGGGTTTAAACAAAGCCCAGCCTTAGAATATAATAAAGGGATCCTATCTTCCTACTTATCATGAGTCTGGAAATAATCGTCAATCTCTCTCCAGCTGTGCATAAAACTTGATTGAGATTAAACATAATAATAATAATGAATAAATAAATAAATAACAGTTGTTGGAAAGTATATAAATGTAATATAAGCTATTTATAAAATATAAATAACAGAACAATGGGGCAGTTTTATTTCTCGAGGGGATCAGTGGAAGTCATTGATCAGAAGTATATTTAACTGAGGATCTACACATTAATGGATAGGTCTGAGCAATGGAAAGCCAGAGTTGGAAGGTGCTGAGAGTGATTCAGCCATTTTGCTGTCAGTATCTGCATCTGTCAATAAATGTGTAAAAAAGAAACACAAATGCAAAAAAGGTTGCAGAAGATCATTTAAAACAGTGTGGAGCTTCCTATTTCTCAATAGGGATGCACCGATACGAATCGGCCGATCATGCTTGCGCGTTTGCCGTTGTTTACCGACGAGCTGCGCAAATCAGTGTTCATTATCAGTGTGAATGTGCGCAGCTCATCAGTGAACAACGGCTGTGTGTAGTATATACGGCTCAATGTGAAATCACACACCTGATGGCATTTACCGCTGATTACAGAACCGGCTTTACTGACAAAACGCGCAAGTGATCGGCCGATACGGATCGGTGCATCCCTATTTCTCAATATGTTTCCAAATTATGGGAGCTACAGCTTAACATTTTGTTTTTGTAAATGTGTGCAGGAAGTATACAAAAATAGTTTTACAAAGTTGTTGAGATTTAACAGTGTATGCTGAAACTAGCCTCTTAGAAATCTCCCAGACACTGTCTAGCCTTTTAAGGCTGTGAGACTCTTCATGCTTAAGCGAAAGACACTTAAGCACAGGCTTTTAATAACAGACATGCTTGCCAAGTGACACTACGGAAGACACTGCAGATTGCGGTGTGAGAAACCATTAGACACCCTGCACCTTTGTAGCTCATACTGATGACACAAACTGCTGTAAGACTTACAAGACTATCACTTATCAGGCTTTTAAACCAGAATAGCAAAGTGCCCCTGAAACAAGAGACAAAACTTTCAGCTTCCAGTAATCTCCACAATGAGCAATAATAAAGCTCTTGTTTTAAATGATGCTAAAGCTTTGAATCCCAACTTGAAACTTCAGCTCTGAAAGTTTAGCCTGTTCTGCTGTCTTCTGGATGTTTATGTAATAAAAGTTGCTACTGTTGCTATTTTTGGTGTAAAAAAAAAAAAAAGGATTTTTTTTTCTTAAGTTATGTTTATTAGAAAACGTGTGTTTCCTTTTTTTTCTTTTAGAAATATCAGGAAGTAAAATTAAATATTATAGGATGTTTATTTAAAAATGTATCAAATTATGGTGATTGGCAAATTTTTAATAGACAGCTGTCAGCAGTGATCAGGATCTGTAAATCATTCGCCATCGTCCGTGCAGTCATCTCTCCTTACTCTGTTTATGTGGTAAGTGAAATCTTATGTACTGCAATGTAACAAGCTAGCACTAGCAAGAAGCTAACCGTGTCCATTCAGTGGCTCGTCTTATTTTATTACAGTTTTTCTCAATTGCTTAAACACATTTCTTGAAATTATGCCTCTTATTTGCGAAACTCTAAACACAAATCCACAACTCCTAACTCATTTCCCCAAACTTCCTATATTGAGGTCAAAATGAAGCTCTCCACTCAAAACAATTCAATCTTGCTGAAAAACCGAACTTTGCTTTCAGACATGACACACAAATCCTCAAAAACAAACACACTACAACACAGTTTTACACACTGATGAGATAAATTCAAAACAATACTACAAAAACATTAAAAATAAAAAACTTTTCACATGATGAACACAACAAATGTATGCATTTGCAAGTGTTTTATTTCTTAATTTACAGTAATGTACTGTAGAAAACAGAACAAAACAGCAAACAACAACAAAATAATTATTCTGCCCAACATCCTGTGTTTGGTCTGGAACAGGCCAAAGAACCTCTTCAGCATCACAGGCTAAATTAGACCTGGCCAAGCAGCAGGGGTCAAATCCTCTTGCATGCCTAATCCAACCCTGGCACTCATCAAATAAAATATATGAGACTGCTTGTCTTCTTGCCCTTGCCCTTCCTCTGTCTCTTCCATGTTGTCGTTGTCGTCATCATCCTACTCCTTCTTCTCCTCCTCTTCCTCTTTCACCTCCTACTCTTCCTTTTCAAAATTACACATTACTATAGGTGGGATATTGATTGAAAAAGACTGAATAGGATTCAAAGTTACACTTGTACTAGTGGTCTGACAAAAAAAAAAAAAAAAAAAAAAATGCATTACAACGTCATTGTGAAACAGAAAAGAAAAGGAAATATGGGCACAAAGGTGAAAATAAAAATGAGAAAGCCCACTGTCAGAATTTTTAACTCCTGCGTTGTCCTCTGTCTATATATGCTTTCCAATTGAAGGTTCATGAGATGTACCTTTGAGCTTTTTCAGAGAACTGCTTTATCATTGGTTGATCTATATTATTCTTCATTAGTGAAAGTCAAGATTCACTTGAATAATTCATGGCAAATTTACAAAAAGTCTAATAGAAATGTGTAGAATATATGATTGACAGTTTATGACAACTAGATCAAAAATTTTGCATTTAGGTAATGACTTATACGATGAGCTAATGATTTGATGTTTTGAGGGGTAAGACTATTGCACAGAGAACTATATAATACATTTTGAGCAACATGACAATAGCAACTGATAATGTGGGAAACCGCAGACAAATGTATATAATCAGTTGTATGAATGTGCCAAAACAATCACAACTTGATCAGAAGAAAGAGAAGCTTTTTATGATGTGCACAAGAGACTAGATGATGTGGATGTTGAACAAGTAGTTTTGGCAATTTCATTTCTGATCTGAGAAATGCACCAAAGTGACTGAGAAACACTGTAAGCTGACTTTGGCTCTTTTATCTCCATTGAAGATTCTGATTGGTGTGTGCTAAATTTTGACTCCTAGTGTTTCCACTTGGGTAATTGTGTGCTAATTGAGCTCAGACTTCGCAGACTTGAGTGAACAATATTGAATGCTTGTGCTTTCTAAATGACCACATGGTGTAAGCACTGAGAAATGTAGGGATTTGTGTGTAGAGTTTTGCAGTAACAGTTCACCAAATATAACTCATGTGTCAAAGCAGGGAATAGTGTTTAATGTTTAGGGAAATGGGTGTGCTTTTTGAGAAATGGCGTTATAGTTTTGAAATTTTAGTTCAAAAGACTGGTTATAGTGTTTTAGCAATTGAGAAAAACTGTATTAGAATTTTATTATTTGTTTTCCTTGCCTTTCTGAGTACAAACACCAACCCATCCCTGCACTTAACATCCCCTGCACAAGCTGGAACATAACATTTATTCCCGTGATCTGCCATTTTCACTATTGTCCTCGCTTTGTTTTTTCACAATAGCCTATCTGGAGATCATGTGATGATTGGGCTATGCAAATGTTTGGGGCGTAACTAGTAACGATCACGACTATTGCGTAATAGTCTGCGTTATGTTCGGATTGACCTATTTTTCAGTGGTCTTTTGCAAACACTAGATTTATATAAGAAGGAGGAAACGATGGTGTTTAAGACTCACGGTATGTCATGTCCATGTACAGGACTGTTATTATTCAACTATGCCAAAGTAAATACAGTTTTCCATTCTATGGCACCTTTAAGCAAAATTAAACTTAAGCCGTCATTGAGTAGAGGCTAATTAGTTGGAACAAAAACCTGGTTTGTAATTATTGTTGAACTATTGATGAACGTAGAGCATGGCAATGGAGATGAGGATTGAAATGAAGGCTTTATTTAAATGAGGCGTGTTGAGGACTATGGCAAATGGAGTCCAGAGTGAGAAGGTGAGGGAGACTACTGGTGGTAAGCAGGAGGAACAGTGGGGACCAGATTCATAAGAGCTGACAATCAAGTAAACATAATATTTGTGACCCTGGACCACAAAACCAATCTTAAGGAGCACTGGTATATTTGTAGCAATAGCCATTGCAATAGCATTGTATGGGTAAAATCTCAATTTGAGAAAATTGACCCTTGTGACTGTTTTTTTTTTGGTCCAGGGTCCAATTGTAAAATGTATACAAATAGGATGGGATTATCCTGTTATTTTCCTATTGTCGATTCCTACTAGTCTATGTGACTGATCCCTAGAGCGGCTCTTGTAAGCTGTTTTTTCCCTCTCCCGATTTGCCAGCCTGAACTCATTGTTTATACATAGGTCTTAGTATGTTATATTAGACTGTAATGTTTAGAAACATAAAACATACATTTTGAAACATACAGTTCTGAAATGTACAATTTGGACATACTTTAATGTTTAAAAAGTAAAAATTTGTATGTATTTTTAGCTATAAAACATTAAGCATTACAGTTTTTCTCAATTGCTTAAACACATTTCTTGAAATTATGCCTCTTATTTGCGAAACTCTAAACACAAATCCACAACTCCTAACTCATTTCCCCAAACTTCCTATATTGAGGTCAAAATGAATCTCTCCACTCAAAACAATTCAATCTTGCTGAAAAACCAAACTTTGCTTTCAGACATGACACACAAATCCTCAAAAACAAACACACTACAACACAGTTTTACACACTGATGAGATAAATTCAAAACAATACTACAAAAACAATACAAATAAAAAACTTTTCACAAGATGAACACAACAAATCTATTCCTTTGCAAGTGTTTTATTCCTTAATTTAATGTACTGTACAGTACAAAACAGCAAAAAACAACAAAATAATTATTCTGCCCAGCATCCTGTCTTTGGTCTGGGACAAGCCAAAGAACCTCTTCAGCATCACAGGCTAAATTAGCCCTGGCCAGGCAGCAGGGGTAAAATCCTCTTGCATGCCTGATCCAACCCTGGCACTCATCAACTAAAATATATGAGACTGCTTGTTTTCTTTCCCTTGCCCTTACTCTGTCTCTTCCATGTTGTCGTCATCATCATCATCCACCTTCTTCTCCTCCTCTTCCTCTTTCACCTCCTACTCTTCCTCTTCAAAATTACACATTACTGTATGTGGGATATTGATTGAAAAAGACTGGATAGGATTCACAGTTACACTTGTACTAGTGGTCTGACAAAAAATAAAAAAAAATAAAATAAAAGCACACAACGTCATTGTGAAACAGAAAAAAAAAAAGAAATATGGGCACAAAGGTGAAAATAAAAATAAGAAAGTCCACTGTCAGAATTTGTAACTCCTGTGTTGTCCTCTGTCTATTTGCTTTCCAATGGAAGGTTCATGAGATGTACCTTTGATCTATTTCAGAGAACTGCTTTGTCATTGGTTGATCTATATTTATGTCATGATTCTGGTCTGTGTTTCTGTGTCTGTTTGTGAGGACTTTTAGTTTGTAGTTTTTGTCTCCCTTTGTTTACTGCTTCCCTGCCTCCCTGCTCCCTTGTTTATTTCCATGGTTACCAATTAGTTCATTGCCCCTGCTCTGTGTATATATAGTCCTTGTGTTTCCTGTGTAGTTTGTCGTTCGTTGATTGTGTAATGGTTGTTTCCTGCTCCTGGGTTCTTGTCTGTTTTCCTGTTCCTGTTTCTTTGGAGTTAATTGTTTCATCCTGGACTTCCAAATAAACTGCTGCATTTAGATCGTGCTTGCCTCATCGTATCTCCTGCATTGTTACAGAACGAACGACCACATATGGATCTAGCAGTGAGTTTGCTGTGCTCCACTTTCCAGGATGGCCGCCCCATAGAGTGTTATGTGGATGAGTTTATCGCCTATAGCCACCTGGCTATGTGTGATGAGACGATGGTCAAGGAGTGCTTCTGGAGCGGACTCGACCCCGAAATCAGTCTCAACCTGCCGGATGAAGACCCCAGCTGGACTCTCGCACAGTATATAGACTTTGTCATGTTACACTGCAAATCTTCGTTTACTGTGGGTGAGGTCGAGTCCGCTCACATGATGACTGCTTGCCATGCGCCACTGCACAAGACGGCTGCCAAGCCAGAGTCTGCACGCAAGACGGCTACCAAGCCAGAGTCTGCACGCAAGATGGCCGCCGCCCCCAAGTCTCCGACCAAAATGGCCGCCGCCCCTAAGTCTCCGACCAAAATGACCGCCATGCCCGAGTTTGTCGTTAACAAGATGGCTACAGCATCTGACTCTCATGTTCCCATGGCCTATCAGAGACTGATTTCCAGCTTGGAGGACCCACCATTGCTGTCAGCACGAACAGTCAGTCTCTCTCTATCAACATCAGCCAAGTCAACGCCAGCTAACTCCAAAACAGTCAAGCCTGAGCTCGCTCACATCACGTCAGCCAAGTCCCAGCTCATTCCTGTTGAGTCAAGTCACGTTCCAGCTGTCATTCCTGAGTCAAATAATGTTGCAGCTGTCTTTCCTGAGTCAAGTCACGTTCCAGCTGTCATTCCTGAGTCAAATAATGTTGCAGCTGTCTTTCCTGAGTCAAGTCACGTTCCAGCTGTCACTCCTGAGTCAAATAATGTTCCAGCTGTCATTCCTGAGTCAAATAATGTTCCAGCTGTCATTCCTGAGTCAAGTCACATTCCTGCTGTCATTCCTGAGTTAAGTCACGTTTCAGCTGTCATTCCTGAGACAAATAATGTTGCAGCTGTCATTCCTGAGTCAAGCCATGTCACAGCTGCCGTCCCTGTCAAGTCAACTCAAGTTACTGCTGTTGCTTCCGTTCAGTCAAGTCACATCTCAGCCGCTGCTCCTGTCATGCCAGGTCAAGTCACAGCTGTTCCTGTCATGCAGAGTCAAGTCACGGCTGTTCCTTCAGGGCCAAGTTACATCTCGCCCGAGCTTCCAGAGCCCAGTCACGTCTCGCCTCCACTCCCCAACCACGTAAGCCACGCAGAGCTGACACTCCTAAGCCTCTCCTCTCCCAGCCTGGTGGGCATCCCGTTGCCTGTCATGGCTATCGCCATATTGAGTGTGTGGGCTGCACACTGTGCTCCTGAAGCCTCGCCAGCCAAGCAACCCGCTGCGCCCATGCCTCTCCTCGAGGCGGCGTTCATAGCGGGACTCCCTGCTCTGCCTGCTCCGCCAAGACTCCTTGCTCTGCCCGCTCCGCCAAGATTCCCTGCTCTGCCTGCAACTCCTAGGCCCTCTGTCTGTCCTGTAACGGCCATGAAAGCCGTTCCTGAAGTTCCTGTCGGCCTAGTCACGGCTATGGAGGCCGCGTTCTCCCATAAACTCTCTGCTTCTTTCCTTTCTCTGTCTGCCTCCTCTGTCTCTGCTCTCCCCAGGACCCAGTCCATGACACGGCTTCCTGTTCCGCCCTGGAGGGCTTCTGCGCCTCCTGTTCCGCCCTGGAGGGCTTCTGCGCCTCCTGCTCCGCCCTGGTGGGCTCCTGCACCCTCTGCTCGGCCCTGGTGGGCTCCCGCTCCGTCTGCTCCGCCCTGGTGGGCTCCCGCTCCGTCTGCTCCGCCCGGGTGGGCTCCTGGTCCTTCTGCTCCGCCCTGGTGGGCTCCTGGTCCTTCTGCTCCGCCCTGGTGGGCTCCTGCACCCTCTGCTCCGCCCTGGTGGGCTCCTGCACCCTCTGCTCCGCCCCGGTGGGCTCCTGGTCCGTCTGCTCCGCCCCGGTGGGCTCCTGGTCCGTCTGCTCCGCCCCGGTGGGCTCCTGGTCCGTCTGCTCCGCCCAGGTGGGCTCCTGGTCTGTCTGCTCCGCCCCGGAGGGCTCCTAGACCTCCTGCTCCGCCCCGGAGGGTTGCTCCGCCTCCTGCTCCACCCTGGAGGTTCTTAAACTTCCTGCGTTGCCTTCGGCCCTGCTCTGGAGGACTGTTGCCCAACCGGTCCTGCCTCAGTCTCCTGGTCCCCCCCACCGCTCCCCTGGAGCGTCTGGAAGCCGCTCCTTTGAGGGGGGGCTATGTCATGATTCTGGTCTGTGTTTCTGTGTCTGTTTGTGAGGACTTTTAGTTTGTAGTTTTTGTCTCCCTTTGTTTACTGCTTCCCTGCCTCCCTGCTCCCTTGTTTATTTCCATGGTTACCAATTAGTTCATTGCCCCTGCTCTGTGTATATATAGTCCTTGTGTTTCCTGTGTAGTTTGTCGTTCGTTGATTGTGTAATGGTTGTTTCCTGCTCCTGGGTTCTTGTCTGTTTTCCTGTTCCTGTTTCTTTGGAGTTAATTGTTTCATCCTGGACTTCCAAATAAACTGCTGCATTTAGATCGTGCTTGCCTCATCGTATCTCCTGCATTGTTACAATTATCTTCATTAGTGAAAGTCAAGATTCACTTGAATAATTCATGGCAAATTTACAAAAAGTCTAATAGAAATGTGTAGAATATATGATTGACAGTTTAGGACAACTAGATCAAAAATTTTGCATTTAGGTAATGATTTATACGATGAGCTAATGACTTGATGTTTTGAGGGGTAAGACTATTGCACAGAGAACTACAGTATATAATACATTTTGAGCAACATGACAATAGCAACTGATAATGTAGGAAACTGCAGACAAATGTATATTTCATTTCTGATCTGAGAAATGCACCAAAGTGACTGAGAAAAACTTTTATCCTTTTATCTCCATCGAAGGTTCTGATTGGTGTGTGCTAAATTTTGACTCCTAGTGTTTCCAGTTGGGTAATTGTGTGCTAATTGAGCTCAAACTTTGCAGACTTGAGTGAACAATATTGAATGCTTGTGCTTTCTAAATGACCTCATGGTGTAAGCACTGAGAAATGTAGGGATTTGTGTGTAGAGTTTTGAAGTAACAGTTCACCAAATATAACTCATGTGTCAAAGCAGGGAATAGTGTTTATAGTTTAGGGAAATGGGTGTGCTTTTTCAAAAATGGCATTATAGTTTTGAAATTTTAGTTCAAAAGACTGGTTATAGTGTTTTAGCAATTGAGAAAAACTGTAAGATAGTTGTATCAATGCATTTTTATCATTTTATCGATAAGCGATTTAGATTTTTAGACCCTTTAACCTACTCATTTTATAGCGAATATTTACATTTAGTCATTCAACAGAATATACAAGATAAAAAAAACGTAATTAAATGAAATATGTAGGTAAATGACCATTTTAGTAACAATATAGCATTAAAAAGATACAATTCCACTCCATAACCATAACTATTTTTGTACAATATAAATAAAAACATAGGGGGGCAGTCTTCGCCTAATGGTTAGAGAATCAGACCTGTAACCCAAAGGTTTGAGTCTTAGGTCCGGCAGGAATTGTCGGTGGGGGTAGTGAATAACCAGCGCTCTCAATACCACGACTGAGGTGAGACCCTTGAGCAAGGCTGAACCCCCAATTGCTCCCCGGCATTGGCTGCCTATTGCTCCTGGTGTGTGTTCACAATGGCCATGTATGCACTGCAGCTAAATTCAGTTGTCAGTTCACCTTTTACTCTGTACACAAATAATTCACTAAAACACGAGAGTGACAACCGCATTAACTCTAGCATCATTCTCAGCTTTTCGGTTGTGCACAATAGACAAGCATTCAAATCCAGGTGGTGGCTGGCTTGACCGAGTGTTCGCAGATGACAGCTCACTTGACCAGGGTCATTTTGACATGGGGCTAGCTGCACTCACGAGCTCTGAAAACAATGCTTTGTTTTAAAACACCAAACAATTATATATCTCATATCTGCAACTGTTCGCTTTATGAGCTAAGACCAACAACATGCCTAAAATCGCTTATAAATATGAGGACATGGCAACACTGCAAGACAGCACTCTCTAAAGCAGCACAAACACAGCACGTCCATCAGCGGTAGTTTAAAGGTGCCATAGAATGGGAAACTGTATTTACCTAGGCATGGTTGAATAACAACAGTTCTGTACATGGACATGACATACCGTGAGTCTCAAACACCCTGGTTTCCTCCTTCTTATATAAATCTAGTGTTTGCAAAACACCACTGAAAAATAGGTCAATTCCAACATAACACAGACTACGCAATAGTCTCCCCCAACATTTGCATAGCCCAATCATCAGATGATTTCCAGATAGGCTATTGTGAAAAAACAAAAACAAGGACAATAGCGAAAATGGCAGATGTTCCAGCCTGCGCAGGGGATGTTAAGTGAAGAGATAGGCTAGCGTTTGTACTCAGAAAGGCAAGGAAAACAAACAATGTGTTCTAATAATATAAGATGAGCCACTGAAGGGATGGCTGTGCGGACGATGGCGAATGATTTGCAGATCCTGCTGCATCTAAACTTGTCAAATGTGTGGTAAGTACTGCCAGTAGTATAACGTTACACAAAGCATGTGCAATCGCCAATCTCAAAAGTGAAGCTAAAAAGTTATCGTGGATTCAAAACAGCAGTTTCAATGCCCTGCATATTAATAGCGGCTCGAGCTCCATAATTGAATATATATTTCCTCCATGTGTTTCCTTACTGCTGTGCGAGAGCGAGCAGCTCTGTGAGACAGTCAATCAGAGCAGAGCCCTCATTATTATTCAGGATCATTCCAAATAAGGTAATAACAGACCATTTCATTCTAGGGACAAATCTTAGGGTTGTAAATGGACATGTAAAACCGTTTCTGGAGAATTTTTACCCTTTCCTATGCCATATACCTTCTATGTAGATATCAGAGAACAATTTAAAATATTTTGTCAATGCATTCTATGGCACATTTAATTAAAATTTATGGACAAAAAGAGTCCTTCGTCACAAAATGGTAGATACCAAAAGGCTAAATTCTTATTCTGACTTTATATACGACTGCTGTTCCGTACACACATGGAACAATGATTTAAGTGCGTCAGTGCAGATTGTGATGCTTATGATCACTGCTCAGGATGGAGATGAAGATCGCAGAATAAAGGCTGGAAGATTTGCATTACAATGCACACATACATTTTTTATTATTATTATTTTTTTTTTTTGGTGTATTTTATGGTTCTATTGTCAGTCAGAGCATGTTGGAGCAAATGCCTTGAACAAAACAAAATGTTTCATTTTTAAAGTTTCAATGTTTTTTTTTTCAAGCATTTCATTTTTTTTTTAAATAAGAGGAACAAATTTTAAATACAATTGAAAACATAATGCCATTGATATGACAGCTGAATACAATAATAATACAATTAATGCCACAATTTCAGCATTCATAAGAATTCATTTGAAGTCAGTAAACTTGTTCATATGTAAATCATTTACATTTTAGGTGTTATCAGGTTGTCAGTATTTTGTTTAAATGTAGAAAATACATCAGTATTGCACATTTAGTGTCTGTAAATGAATGTTTGGTGCAACCACGTTTTACGTAAAAAATAGGCTACACACGAATTATCATGAGATCACCTTAGCAGATTTGCTTACCTTCTTGGAAAGTGGTTGTCATGGCCAGCTGATCTCATAAAGTCATGGACATGCTTTAGAAAAATCTAGTTTGCATAACCATTTCTGTTCATCTGAGCTTTACAAGTGATTACACAACATGACACTCACATTTTTATAAAATATTTCTTTGTTGGCTTTAAATGGCAATGGATGTTAAAGGAAATGCAGTATGTATGTATGTATGCAAAAATATTTTATTGTTAAGTCACACTTTACATTGCAAGACTCTTAATTATGATGGGCATTTGCATGTACTCAGCGGTGTAAAGTGGAGCTGAAAAGTATTGATTTAATAACTTGCAGGGCTGCAGTGACAGTTGCTTTGGCTGTGCAAGGGACTAAGAGATGACAATTTTATGCATCATCAAAGATAATGAAGGATCTTGATCCTTCCTTCAGGGAAAAGACTTTAGATTAGGCCATAACTCCAGATTATATTTTTGAGCTGGGTAAAAATGGAGAAAAGCTGAAGAGCCAGTCTTTTGAAAATGCTTTAAAGGGAGGAAAATTAGGTCATTAGAGAGAGAAAAGTCATAAACAGTGCACAGAGAGTCATGGAGGACATTTTGGCAGTTACAGAGGTCAATCCTCTAAGCAGCCATTTAGCATGTAAACTTTAATTTATGTGTTTTTGTGCAGCATAGCAGAAGGGCATTATCAAATGTTTTATTAGAAAACATATTACTGTATTAGCAGCACTGCATTATCCAAATTGTAAACTGATCCTCAGTGTTGGTCTTTCATAAAATTTAACGTAAATGTCTTGTTAGAGTCTTAAGGCAATACAGCCCATCCAACTGAGAAACAAAACCACTGAATGCAGAAGATTTAAACCTGTGGATCAGTTTTAAGCGAACTATTAGTATTTTTTATTGACTTATAATTCTGCATTTAGAAAAAAAAAATGAGTATTTGGGCACGCAGACAATGCATACCGCCACTACACAGAGTAACACAAATTTTAACATAGCCAATGTCCAATCAACTCCTGGTCACAGGGGACAATATTGAGAGACTGAGCAGTAAATCTGAGATGCAGCTGGTTTAATGATCCTTGGCCGGCAATGAGAACCCTGATTATATATGGTTACGAGGATGTGTGAACACCTACCTCATACCCACCTAACCTTTGACCACTATTTATGGAGAGGTCCATGTGTAAATATGTTACTCTAATAAGCTATTTTCATTGTTATTACAATTTCTGACACATGCAATCAATCGTTCAACAAGTGGTGTAATACAGGCCAGTTTTATGTAGTTGGACTGATAATTCTGATAGCCCAGATGACAGCTCAACTTCATAACTATTATTTTGTATTTTAAGTAATATAATATAATAATTTGTAAATTATTAACAAAATGTGCATAGTGTCTGTGATTTTTGCCAATAATGTAAGATTGTATTTGTGTTCCTTTCTTGTGAAGAATCAATCCCATCACACTAACCATTCTAAACCTATAATAATTTAGACTCTGCTCATATGTGACATTATTTACCAGAAATGACATCATTCAGGTCTCTTTAATAGTGGTGCAGAAAGGGTTAGTAATATCATACGTTTTATTCATATTTTTAAGGCATATTATAGTCAGGGAGGGTACTGTCAAGCTTAACAACTCAACCCTGTCACATAAAATTATGATGGAAAATTATTATTTTTCAACAGTTTATTTTAAACCATAAGTTTACACTAAATAAAAGTATATATTTTTTGCTGGCATATATGGTCTACTCTCCTAACTACATGAGGAGCAGTGGCCATTTTGAGGGAAAAACCACAACACGTCACAATGTCACAAATACTGTATATGTATTTCTCATTGTTACAGGATTGTAAAGTTATAACAGCGTTGAGTTATTTACTCCTTTATATTAATAATTTGAGTGAATATGCATACATACATACATACATACATATATATATATATATATATATATATATATATATATATATACAGTATACATACATATATGTGACCCTGGACCACAAAACCAGTCATAAGGTTAAATTTTACAAAACTGAGATATATACATCATATGAAAGCTCAATAAATAAGCTTTCCATTGATATATGGTTTTGTTAGGATAGGACAATATTTGGCCGAGATACATCTATTTGAATATCTGGAATCTGAGGGTGCAAAAAAATCAAAATACTGAGAAAATCACCTTTAAAGTTGCCCAAATTAAGTTCTTAACAATGCATATTACTAATCAAAAATTACATTTTTATATATTTATAGAAGGAATTTCACAAAAAATATTAATGGACATGATCTTTACTTAATTTCCTAATGATTTTTGGCATAAAAGAAAAATCAATAATTTTGACCCATACTATGTATTTTTGGCTATTGCTACAAATATACCCCAGCGACTTAAGACTGGTTTTGTGGTCCAGGGTCACACACACACACACACACACACACACACACACACATATATATATATATATATATATATATATATATATATATATATAGTTGGACTGATATATATATATATATATATATATATATATATATATATATATATATATATATATATATATATATATATAGTTGGACTGATAATTCTGATAGCCCAGATGACAGCTCAACTTCATAACTATTATTTTGTATTTTAAGTAATATAATATAATAATTGTAAATTATTAACAAAATGTGCATAGTGTCTGTGATTTTTGCCAATAATGTAGGATTGTATTTGTGTTCCTTTCTTGTGAAGAATCAATCCCATCACACTAACCATTCTAAACCTATAATAATTTAGACTCTGCTCATATGTGACATTATTTACCAGAAATGACATCATTCAGGTCTCTTTAATAGTGGTGCAGAAAGGGTTAGTAATATCATACGTTGGTTACATCAAAGATGTTTACATATAGTCCACAATACAAAATAATAGCTGAAATTATTAAATAACCCCCTGCAAAAGTGTGAGAAACCTTAGTTTTTATTACTATGTGTGGTTACCTGGATGATCTATGATTGTTTTTTTTTGTTTTTTTTTGTTTAGTGATGGTTGTTCACGAGTCTCTTGTTTGTTCTGAACAGTTAAACTGAGCACTGTTCTTCAGAAAAAATCCTTCAGGTCCTGCAGATTCTTCATTTTCCAGCATCTTTTGCATATTTGAACCCTTTCCAGCAGTGATTGTATGATTTTGAGATCCATATTTTCACACTCAGGACAACTGAGGGACTCAAACACAACTATTAAAAAAGGTTCAAACACTCACTGATGCTCCAGAAGGAAACATGATGCATTAAGATACGGGGAGTGAAAACTTTTTGAATTTGAAGATCAAGGTAAATTGTACTTAATTTGTCTTCCGGGAAACATGCAAGTATCTTCTGTTGCTGTGTATGAGTCCTTCAGTTGTCCTCAGTGTGAAAAGATGGATCTCAAAATCATACAGTCACTGCTGGAAAGGGTTCAAATATGCAAAAGATGCTGGAAAATGAAGCATCTGCAAGACCTGGAGGATTCTTTCTGAAGAACAGTGCTCAGTTTAACTGTTCAGAACAAACAAGAGACTCGTGAACAACCATCAATAAAAAAAAAATAATAAAAAATAAAAAAATATTGCCAAGATTCGCCCTTTTCTATCTCTTAATGATGCTAAAAAAAATAATTCATGCGTTTATCTTCTCTCAACTTGATTACTGTAATGCTGTGTACACTGGTTTACCTAAGGGTTCTATAGCTAAGCTGCAGTTGATACAAAATGCAGCAGCTAGAGTATTAATGAAACTGAAGAAACGAGAACATATTACACCGGTTTTAATGGAATTACATTGGTTACCAGTGCACCAAAGGATTGATTTTAAGATTCTTACACTAGTTTATAAAGCATTACACAACCTGACACCTTCTTATATTTCTGACTGTTTATCAAGATACATTCCTAACGGAATGCTACGTTCCTCTAGTGCTGGACTTTTAACATATTACACAGTAAATCTCAAGCGATCTGGCGGTACTTCTTTTAGCCACTATGCTCCAAAAATTTGGAACTGTCTTCCAAATGAAGTTAGAGAGTCCACTAATATTCATGTCTTTAAAAAGCGTGTAAAGACATATCTCTTTAAAGTTGCTTATGAGCATAATAGCTTGTGAAGTGTGTGTAATTTTGCATGTTTTTTATGTTATTTTAATACTTAGATTGGTTATACTCTTTTCTTTCTTTTGTGATGTAATTGTTTATTTTTATATTTTTCAATTAGCTTATATTTGCTAAGTTTTAATTATTTTACATTGATGTTTTTATGTTTGTTTCATGCCTGTGAAGCACTTTGAGTTGCATTTATGTATGAAAAGTGCTATACAAATAAATAAATAAATAAATAAAAATAAGAAAAAAAAAACAAAATAGTGCGTTAAGATCACATTTATTTGAATGAATTATAGCATTTGTTTCAGTAAATTATCGATCAACCGAGAGTGAGCGAGAAGGCGAGAGAGAGAGATGACAGTTGTGTGTGTGTTTGTGTGTGTGTGTATGTGCGTACCTGCCTGCATGCTGCGGGTCTCTCTCTACAAACAACAAATTCATTCAAAAACAGCAGTTTTACCACCCCCAGCTAACAAATTTTAGTTCTGGGAACGTTTTGCTAACGTTATTTGGAATGTTCCAAAAACGTGGAAATGTCCAGTTTGTTTAACGTTACTAGAACGTGATTTAATGGTTAGCATAACATTCCTACAACGTTCTTGCAACCTAAATTTTCACAAAAAATGTAACGTTCTATTAACGTTTATTTGGGACATTCCAAAAACGTTAAAATGTCCAGTTTGCTTAACGTTACTAGAACGTTATTTTATGGTTAGCATAACGTTCCTACAACGTTCTAGCAACCTAAATTTCATTAAAAATATAACGTTCTATGAACGTTTATTTGGAACATTCCAAGAACGTTAAAATGTCCAGTTTGCTTAACGTTACCAGAACGTTATTATATGGTTAGCATAACATTCCTACAACATTCTTGCAACCTAAATTTCATTAAAAATATAACATTATATGAACATTTATTTGAAACATTCCTGGAACGTTAAAATGTCCAGTTTGCTTAACGTTACTAGAACGTTATTTTTTCTGTTAGCATAACATTCCTACATTACTTCCACCTACATTTTAATAAAAATACAAAGTTCTAAAACAATTATTTGGAACTTTACAAAGTATAGTTTAATAAAATGTTATTTTAAGATTAGCAGTGTTGCAACATCATCTTTCAACATCATTATTACAACATTCCAGATACAAGCACATTGCATGCATTTCAGGTATTTAAATGATTAAAGATGCACACTTTCAAAAAAACTCATTAACAGATTGAACAGATTAGTGAAAATTGCAGATCATGTAAAAAAAATTTACATTTAGTTTAATATTCATGACAAGGACAACTTCACAGGTAAATGTAAACTATCATATTAACATTTAATCAGTGAGAACTTCTGAATTGTCTGTGGGTTTTGAAAAACTAGTACTGCAGAACTGTGGTCCATGGCCTGTCTCTTCAAACTCCATCTGTAAAGTAAACAGATTGGCTGATGTTACAAACTGTGTTATTACAAAATGCTTATGAAGTAATTAGTGTGGCTATGCAAACAATTTATTAGGATCTGTGCTGCAAGTTCTAAAAAAAATTAAATCATTCAAAAGTCAAAGCCAGTTTACAAAAAAGTTATACAATAGGATGGTTCATGAAAACATTGTAAAAGAGTACACCCCAAAATGAAAACTCAGAAAATAAGGTAAATGCTGTAGATGCCAAACTCATTTGAGTTTATACTCATTTGACTTGGCATACACTACTTTTAAAGACTACAGCAGCATTAAGAAAAACATCTTCTGAAGCA
>NC_133379.1:1472566-1534790 GCF_049309525.1 Garra rufa
CCAGTGACCGCGCCGCCAGAGCGCCCTCCAGTCACCGCTCGCCCAGAGCTTGCTCTCCCTAAGTCTCCACTGGAGATGCCCAGCCCTCCAGAGTCTCCGCTGGGGTCGTCCAGCCCTCCAGAGCCCGCTCGCCCCGAGTGCCGTCCAGAGCATGCTCCTCAAGAGTGCCATCCAGAGGCGACGCCTCCAGCGCGCCCTCCTGCTCGACTTCCAGAGTCAGCGTGCCCTCCAGAGCCGGAGCTCTCTCCTGCGCGCCCTCCAGAGCCGGAGCTCTCTCCTGCGCGCCCTCCAGAGCCGGCGCTTTCTCCAGCATGCCCTTCCGTGCTCTCCTGGCTGGACTATGCCTTAAGTTTCCCCAAGAACATTTTTTTTGGGGGGGGGACTGTTTACTCGGCCATGGCTTCCTGAGCCCCCAGATCTGCCATGGCCACCTGGACTGTTTACTCGGCCATGGCTTCCTGAGCCCCCAGATCTGCCATGGCCACCTGGACTGTTTACTCGGCCATGGCTTCCTGAGCCCCCAGATCTGCCATGGCCACCTGGACTGTTTACTCAGCCATGGCTTCCTGAGCCCCCAGATCCGCCATGGCCACCTGGACTGTTTACTTGGCCATGGCTTCCTGAGCCCCCAGATCCACCATGGCCACCTGGACTGTTTACTCGTCCATGGCTTCCTGAGCCCCCAGATCTGCCATGGCCACCTGGACTGTTTACCCGGCCATGGCCCCCTGAGCTCCCAGACCCACCATGGCCTCCTGGACTGGTTACCCGGTCATGGCCTCCTGAGCTCCCAGATCCGCCATGGCCTCCTGAACTGTTAACCCGGCCATGGCCTCCGGAGCTCCCTGATCTGCCCTGGAGACCACCCCTGTATCCTGTGTTTCCTGTATCCCTGTCTAGTGGTCTCCAGGACGCCCACCCTCCCTCCCCTATGGATGTTAGACGGCGCGAGACGCGCCTTTTGGGGAGGGGGGTGTAATGTCAGTATTTTGTCCTGTCCTGTTCTGTTTTCCTAATGTTACATGTTCTCTGTTCATGCTCCTTGTTTTTGTTTGTTTGTTTGTTTGTTTGTTTGTTTGTTTGTTTGTAGATTGAGTGTTTTGTTTAATAAACTTTGTTTATTCATCTACTCCGGTTCTCCTCCTCCATCTCCACTCCTCAACCCGCCCAGACTGTGACACATGTTAACAGGTCATGCTGCAGTTTTTTTTTTTCTTGTGATCACCAATCGATCCTTAAAAACAAGCAGAATAGCCTGCATTTCTTATCAATTCAATTCAATTCAAAATTGCTTTATTGGCATGACTGTAAAATTACAATATCCCCAAAGCTTTGAGTATATGTCGAGGGACATAATAATAATAATGAGAATATCTAAATAATTTCAAAAATTTAAGTTTAAATAACAAAATTGAAAAACAGTGTAACAAAATAGAACTTGTGAACATTTGATACCATAGACATTAGGGAAACACACTAGGAGGTCAGACATAATACACATTACACACATTCTATGCATTCACCTGCTGTATCTCAGGCTGTGGCACATCCATACATATCTCTCCTAGTATTATTTTAATTTTTTTTCTCTTCAGTCATGGCTGTAAAATTCTTTATGATGTTTGTGAATTTGTTTATATATAGGTCTCTTATTAATTTAAATTTGTGTTAGTGAAGGAAGAAGTGCACCTCTGTCTCAATCTCTCCTGTCTTGCAGTGAGCACACACTCTTTGCTCTTTGGGTAACCAGCTCTTTTTGTATCTGCCAGTCTCAATGGCTAGACGGTGCTCACTGAGCCTGTACTTGGTCAGGATTTGTTTCTGCTTTGTCTCTCTAATACTCTGAAGATATTATTCCAATTCATAATTTGATTTTATAGTTTGATATAATTGTAATTTGCTTTGTGTTTTAGTTTCTTGATCCCAATGTTCCATATATATATTTTTAGATTGTTTGATTGTTTGATTTATTTTGATGTTTGAGTGCTGCAAAGCTACAAAGCAGTGTTGGTCTGAGACTGGTTAGTGTTAGTAGAGTTTGTCAGGTTAGTAAGTCTCAGAACCAGCTGACTTAGGGGATTTTCAGGGTTCAGTTCATGGGTTTGTAATGCTTTAATTTTTTTAAACGCATTTCTTATCATTTATGAATATTAGTAGGCCTATGTTTATTTTGTTTAGTTTTGTGTATATTTCATTTATATTTTATGTGTGTTTTATGTGTATCTAATTACTCACTTGCACTCCAATTATTTTTTATTTTTTTGTTTATATTTTTATCTATGTTTGTTGAATGTGTTACAATTAATACACATTCACTCTTAAATATTCTTCAAATTTAGTGGGGCTCATTTTCATTATATTTGCCCCACAAACCTATAGGCTGGCACTAGAAGAGAGCAGTCCACTGCCACTCACCACAGATTTTTACTGAACTTGAACAATTCTGCAAGGAAGAATGGGCAAATATTTACCAATCAAGGTGTGCAAAGCTAGTACAGACATATCCAAAAAAACTGATGACTGTAATTAAAGCAAAAGGTAGCTCTACAAAGTATTAAATCAAGGGGCTGATGAGTTTTCCAACCCTGTAATCCAAGTTATTTTTATTTTTTATTTTATTATTATTATTATTATTTTTTATTAATTTGCAGAACTATTGTGTTTTTTTCTTTTATTGGTTTGTGTTGTAAGACCAACATTCTAAATAAAGCTGGAAATGTTATTTGGAATGGGGTTTGATTTCAGGCTGTATGACAAATAAAGTAACTATTTCAAAGGGGTATGGTGATTTTCTATAGACACTGTATAGCGTTACCTGACATGCCATTGTTTGTGGTAAATGCAAATCATACTTGGGTCATAAATAACTATACAAACATTCAAACAATTTACAGTAGCCATGGCTAAGACAAGCTGTTGTGGTTTTATGCTTAATGCCATGTGTATATATATTGACTGACATTTTTGAGTATAAGCAAAACTATATATGTGAAATGTATTCTCTTTTTCAGGTAATGTCTGTCATATATTAGTCAAATAATACAACTAAGAAACCATGGCTTTATAAACATTTATAGAAAAATCTAGCATTTTCATTGAGTATCTACATACACAACTTAATATAATAATGACTTCCACGCACTGATTTTATTAAAAAAAAAAAAAAAAAAAAACTGTTTTTTTCCTATTTGTTTACACCAAAGTTTAACAATCTTTTGTCTTATTTCTTTGGTTTGTAAACCATATACTAAGGGATTTAGTCATGGTGGTACAATGTGGAAAATTATACTAGCTAGTTTCCTGCTGTCAGAGTATTCAGGAAAACGATGGAGAATAATAAAAGTGAAGCCAGACACAATCATGATTAAACAAACAGCTAAATGAGTTTTTCATGTTTTTATGGCTTTGCTGTTCAGTGCCTTATTTTTCCTAGTTATGCATGTAGTAGCAATCCTGACATATGTTATAAATATATACAATACTGACAGACAGGCTACAATAACAGTGTAAATAATTCCAAACACATTGTTAATGACAACATTTTCACATGACAGTTTAAACAGTGAGGCATTGTCACAGAAAGGATTTTCAATTTTAAATCTGCAGCGAGACAGACGAAGAGTCAGACCTATCATAATTGACACCAAAAGTACTGCCAGCCCCCAAGCCCATGCTGATAGTTTAATAACCATTTTATTGGTCATTATGGTTGTGTATCGCAGTGGATTGCATATAGCCACATATCGGTCAAAGGTCATGATCATCAGTACATAGTGACATGCTACTGTAAATATGTGCACAAAATAAGCCTGAATAACACATTCCACATATGTAATATAACGCTCAGAGGTTTCCCTTAAAATGTCCTGTAGTAAGCGTGGCATAATGGCAGTGGTCCCTATTACAGATCTGGCCATTTAAAATGCGTCTATTTTCACGCGGCAGCCTGCAATTCAGCACGCGTGATCACGGATAGACCTGCAGGGGCTTTTTCTGATTTTTTTAAAAGGTTGTTGCGCTTCATATAATATCCACCAGGTGGCGCAAGGAACAACATTCTGTAGCCAAACACAGCTCCGTTTTTAACAATAGTTAAATGATTCCATCTTTACTGAAAGTACAGTTCAAACGAATAGCAAAAAGCTATTCATAAGCAGGTGCAGTTGTAATATTATTTTCTTTTCTTTTTTTTTTCCTGATGAACATTTATTAGACTGCATTGAAAATAGAAATGTTAATTTCGGTTATTTTATTTTTTCCAACTGACAACCGACGTTGTTAAATTATTACTAACCAACAAGATAATGTTAAATTACAATTAATTTTGAATTGATACGTGGCTGTGACACATTTAAAACAGCTAAATTCGTTTTCAGGGGTTAATTGTACACAAGCAAAAAGTAGTATAAACATCAGAACGTCACACACGCGCAGAGCTTGTGCACAGAGAAAAACCTAATAAAGCTATATATAATAATAAATAAATTAGGCCCATATGCGAAATATATTTTTCTGAATGAATAATAAATTAACAAAACGAAAGAAAATAGAATTACAAAATAGCAGCCTATATGCATAATTTCAGGCAATTTCTGTGATGCGCCCAGCATCTTGTTTCCATTTCTTTACAAATACACATGTTTTTTAGCATCTTGTTTCCATTTTTTTTACAAATACACGTTTTTTTTTATTGTGGTTGTACACAAATAAAAGAAATATGTAAAATAGCCTAGTTTTGAACAATGCCTAATTCTTAAACGAGTATTGCAAGCTGTATCCACATTTATAATGGAAAAAAAAAATTAAGTGATCCTGTCGGCGCCGCGGGCAGTTACACATTACTAACTCGACAACTTTCATCTTCAGAACAAAATACATTTTATATTTCAACGTTTTAAAGCAACATCAAATTAAGATATGCATGTTTGAGAGGTAGCTCGTCTTTTTCTTATCATATATACAATTTTAGATACACTAAAAATTGATGAGGAGATGAGGAGAAATATAAACTATAGTTTTTGTAGAGTTAAAAATTATTTTATTTATTTATTTATAATAATAATACTAATAATAATAATTATTATTATTATTATTATTATTATTATTAAGATTTGTTTTTGCGATTTTGGTGCTGTACATTTTGATGGTGAGCTGCCCATGCCCTGTTTTTTTTTTTTTTTTCTTAAAAAATAATTGAAGGAAAAGGGACTGTTTACAGTTAAACCGAAGTTCTTCCGGCTGTGTCCATACTGTACTGTAACAATGTCTAAAGTTGTTTAAAAATGTCTAAGCATTGGCTAAAGTGTACAAAGAACATATAAAGTACATTTCTGATCACTTGAATGAATAAGTTTTTTTTTTTTTTGGCATTGTTGTTGAGAATCTGTTGTTATCAAAAACAAAAAAAGAGGAAAATAATAAAAAGTCCTTGTAAAGTCGTTGCCGTATTGATGTGTACAAGTTGTAGCGATATTAGATCCTAATAGTCTATTTTGAGAATAAAGGCATAACAAATTGAATTAAATTAAAAACTGCAGAGCATTGTCTTTTGTAATTGCATGTGATTCAGCGCAACAAACGAGGCCCGTTTCACACCGCAAGCATGAGCAGAGCGTGAGCGGCGCATATTTTTTCGGCGCCCATGTTAACAAATGAGTGCGTTCACACCGGCAGCAGGAGCAGCGCGTGAGCGTCAAGCAGGAGCGTCGTATGAGCATATTTTTGCTGCACTGCTCATGCTCAAATAAAGGGACAGTACACTTTTGATGACCAAAATAAATATGATTTCACACAAAAAAGTTCTATAAAATGCAAAGAACACGCTTAAAATGCACATATGATACGCATGTCTAATAAGTTTAACAAGATTGGTTGTCAAAAGCAAAATTAATCCAAAATATGTAGGCCTAGGCTATAAAAGATATAAATGTGTTTTTAATTATTCAGTTTTGGTGCAATTAAGCATGGTGTATAAAAAAAAGCCAGAAAATTACAAAATACGGCAGTATTTTTTTTTTCTTTTCTTTTTTTTTTTTTTGCATCGAGAAAAAGCTGCTTTGAGTCTTGGATTGTATAATTCACTATATAAATAAAGGTAAAACATAATAATAATAATAATAATAATAATAATAATTAAAGCTGCAAGCAGCGATGAACGGGCCCTCGCACACGGGCTCACCGCCGACCGGTGGCTTTAGGAACACAGCTAATGGTGGGCAGTATGCTTTTAATACAGTAAAAATAGGAGAAATATGTGAAAGTCACTTAAAAGTGCCAAATTTCCTGCTGCCAGCTGGTGGCGCTATGCCTATAACTGAATATGGGCATGTAGATGTCATCAGGTCAGGAGTGTTATCACACATGTGAAGTTTGGGACAGATCGGACATTGTATGCCTGAGTTATAGCAACTTCCTTTTTCATGGCGAAACATCGAAATTTGCCAGGCCGCCACGGACACGCCCTCCGATGAAAACTCTAGATCTCCACAATTTAATGTCACAAAGGGCTTTAGATTAGACTCAGCAAATTTGGCGTTTATCCGAATAAATCTCTAGGAGGAGTTCGTTCAGATACGAGGCCTGAAAATGGCAAAAATGACACAAAATTTGTTGAGAAAATTAAAAATAACCGACTTCCTGTTGGGTGTCAAATTTAGCTCCAAGAGGCTTTTTTGTAGGTATTGGTGTGTTACATGTGTGTACCGATTTCCGTGCATGTACGTGAATCACAGCTGAAAGCGCACACCGCTGAACGTCTAAAGGTGGCGCTGTCGAGCCATTTTGCCACACCCACTTCTGAAACCCATATCAGACGTAAATTTTCGCCAGGTTTGATGTGTGTGCAAAGTTTTGTGAGTTTTCGGGCATGTTTAGGTTTAGGTTAGGTGCGATTCATTTTGGAGAAGAATAATAATAATTAAAGCTGCAAGCAGCGATGAACGGGCACTCACACCTGGGCTCACCGCCGACCGGTGGCTTTAGGAAAACAGCAAACGGTGGGCAGTATGCTTTTAATACATTAAATGTAGGAAAAATAGATCAAAGTCACTTAAATGTGCCAAACTTCCTGCTGCCAGCTGGTGGCGCTATGCCTATAACTGATTATTGGCATGTAGATGTGTTCATGCCAGCACTTTCATCAAACATATGAAGTTTGGTGCAGATTGACCTTGGTATGTTTGAGTTAGTGAAAGATATGATATATCCTGCTGTCAACAGGTGGCGCTATTATAATATCTGAATATTGGCCTTTAGTTGTCTTCAGGCCAGGACTCTTACCAAACCTGTGAAGTTTGAGGCAGATTGGACATTTTATGGCTGAGTTATAACAACTTCTATGTCCATGGCGAAACATCAAACTTTGTCATGCCGCCACAGACACGCCCTTTAACGAAAACTCAAGATCTTCTCAATTTAACATCTCTAAGGTCTCTAGATCAGACTGACCAAATATAATGTTGATATCATTAAATCTCTAGGAGGAGTTTGATACAAGTCATTTCCTGTTGCCAACAGGTGGCGCTGTGATTATAATAGAATATTGGCCTTCAGATGTGTTCAGGCCAGGAGTCTTATCGAATATGTGAAGTTTGAGGCAAATCGGACATTTTATGGCTGAGTTATAACAAGTTTTATATCCATGGCGAGACCTCGAAATTTGTCAGGCCGCCACAGACACGCCCTTTACCGAAAACTCAAGATCTTCACAATTTAACATCGCTAAGGCCTTTTTATTAGACTGACCGATTTTGGTGTTGATCTGATTAAATCTCTTGGAGGAGTTTGTTGTAGAGTGCAGCATGACACTTCCTGTTGCCAGCAGGTGGCACTATGACCATAACTGAATATGGGCATGTAGATGTCTTCAGGTCAGGAGTGTTATCACACATGTGAAGTTTGGGACAGATCGGACATTGTATGCCTGAGTTATAGCAACTTCCTTTTTCATGGCGAAACATCGAAATTTGCGAGGCCGCCACGGACACGCCCTCCGATGAAAACTCTAGATCTTCACAATTTACCGTCACAAAGGGCTTTAGATTAGACTCAGCAAATTTGGCGTTGATCCGAATAAATCTCTAGGAGTAGTTCGTTCAAGTTCGAGGCCTGAAAATGGCAAAAATGACACAAAATTTGCTGAGAAAATTAAAAATAACCGACTTCCTGTTGGGTGTCAAATTTTGCTCCAAGAGGCTTTTTTGTAGGTATTGGTGTGTTACATGTGTGTATCGATTTTCGTGCATGTACGTGAATCACAGCTGAATGCGCACACCGCGGAACGTGTAAAGGTGGCGCTGTCGAGCCATTTTGCCACACCCACTTCTGCAACCCATATCAGACGTAAATTTTCGCCAGGTCTGATGTGTGTGCGAAGTTTCATGAGTTTTCGGGTATGTCAAAGCCCTCAAAAATGCGATTCATTTTGGAGAAGAATAATAATAATTAAAGCTGCAAGCAGCGATGGGAGGGCCCTCGCACCGGGCTCACCGCCGACCTGTGGCGAATGGTGGGCACTATGCTATTAACACAGAAAATATAGGAGGAATATGTCAAAGTCATTGATATGTGTCAATCTTCCTTCTGCCAGCTGGGGGCGCTATGCCTATAACTGAATATTGGCATGCAGATGTGTTCAGGCCAGTGCTTTTATCAAACATATGAAGTTTGGTGAAGCTTGAACATGGCATGCTTGAGTGTAAGTCATGACATATCCTGCTGCCAACAGGTGGCGCTATTACAAAATATTGGCTTTTAGATGTCTTCAGGCCAGGACTATTGGCAAACATGTCAAGTTTGGTGCAAATTGTACGTTGCATGCTTAAGTTAGTGTAAAACAAGTAATTTGCTGTTGCCAGCTGGTGGCGCTATAACTATAACTGAATATTGGCATGTAGATATCTTCAGGCCAGGACTCTTATCAAACATGTGAAGTTTGGGGCTGATTGGACATTGCATGCCTGAGTTACAGTAACTTCCTGTTTCATTGCATTAAGAGTATGCTTTAGCACTTAGCTAAATGTTGCTAACATGTTATAGCATGTTTCTAGCATGTTGCTACCCTGTTTAACAGTTGTTGAATTTTTTTTAAATGTTGCTAGGCATCCACAACAGTATTAAACATGTGGCTTCCTGTTACCAGCTGGTGGCGCTATGACTATAATTGAATACGGGCATGGGCGTGTGTTTAGGCCAGGATTCTTATCAAACATGTTAAGTTTGGGGCTGATTGGACATCGTATGCCTGAGTTAGAGTAACTTCCTGTTTCATTGTATTATTAGCATGCTTTACCATATTAGCTAAGTGTTGCTAGCATGCTTTATTATTTTTGTAGCATGTTGAATATTAAGTTTGGGTCAGATTCAACATTATATACATGAGTTACAGCAATTTCCTTTTGTATTTGTATTAATAGCATGCTTTAGCTCTTAGCTAAGTGTTGCTAGCATGTTTTAGCATGTTTGTAGCATGTTGTTAGCCTATTTAAGACTTGTTAACGCTTTTCAATATGTTTCTAGGAGTCCGTAACAGTGTTAAACATGTCATTTCCTGTTGTCAGCAGGTGGCGCTATGACTATAACTGAATATGGGCACTGACGTGTGTTCAGGACCGGACTGTCATCAAACATGTGAAGTTTGAGGCAGATCGGACATCGTATGCCTGAGTTATAGCAACTTCCTTTTTCATGGCGAAACATCAAAGTTTGTCCGGCCGCCACGGACACGCCCTTCGACGAAAACTCTAAAGCTTCGCAATTTAACATCGCAAAGGCCTTATGATGACACTCAGCAAATTTGAAGATGATCGGATAAAAACTGTAGGAGGAGTTCGTTAAAGTATGAGGCCTGAAAATGGCAAAAACTGCACAAAAATCGTACAGGAAATTCAATATAACGGACTTCCTGTTCGGTTTCGGATGTTGCACCAGGAGACTTTTTTGTAGGTATTGGTGTGTTACATATGTGTACCGAGTTTCGTACATGTACATGAAACGTAGCTCGAGGGGCACTCCGTTGAAATTTTATAGGTGGCGCTATCGAGCCATTTTGCCACACCGACTTTTGAAAACCATATCAGATGTAAATTTTCGCCAGGTCTGATGCGTGTGCAAAGTTTCGTGAGTTTTCGGGCATGTTTAGGCCCTCAAAAAGACTTTTCATTTTGGAGAAGAAGAAGAAGAAGAAGAATTAAAGCTGCGAGCAGCGATGAACGGGCCCTCGCACCCGGGCTCACCGCCGACCGGTGGCTTCAGGAAAACAGCAAACGGTGGGCAGTATGCTTTTAATACAGTAAATGTAGGAGAAATATGTCAAAGTCACTTAAATGTGCCAAACTTGCCGCTGCCAGCTGGTGGCGCTATGCCTATAACTGATTATTGGCATGTAGATGTGTTCAGGCCAGCACTATTATCAAACATATGAAGTTTGGTGCAGATTGACCTTGGTATGTTTGAGTTAGTGAAATATATGAGATATCCTGCTGCCAACAGGTGGCGCTATGATAATATCTGAATATTGGTCTTTAGGTGTCTTCAGGCCAGGACTCTTACCAAACCTGTGAATTTTGTGGCAGATCAGACATTTTCAGGCTAAGTTATAACCACTTCTATGTCTATGCAGAAACATCAAACTTTGTCAGGCCACCACGGACATGCCCTTTAATGAAAACTCAAGATCTTCACAATTTAACATCTCTAAGGCCTCAAGATCAGACTGACCAAATATAATGTTGATTTAACTAAATGCAATCAATGCAAGGACTTCAGATAAATGCCAACTGTGAACCAGTATGCTACAAATTCCCTATTTTCTGATGAAGATGATAAGAACATGATTCATGATGATAGCAAAATGTTATTATTGCTTGCTTTACGTCCACCACTTCTGCTTAAATGTCATTGTTACCTATCTGTACAATTTTTGTGTGGATATTGCTTTGCTGGTGACTCCTGTTATAAGACATCACTCTTAAGTGCTACATAACTAAGAATCAATAAGGAAGACGGTGCCCAGTTGGCACATGCATTCACAGTAACCCTCTGCTAGTTTGGATTTTAAGTTTACAGAATTGAAAGGGTTACACTTTAAAATCAACACACAGACACATACACACAAAATATAAAATGTTGCCATCCAGTTTCATTTGTTAAAATTAACTATATTAGTTAACATGTCCAATAAATAAATAGCATTTATTAATGTTAATTAATATTAAGCTAAAAAAAGTATTCATATAAAGTTTATGTACTGTGAATTAACATGAACATGAACACAGTTCATGTGGGTGTACAGCAATACACAATAAAGTGCTCTATAAACGCTCCATTCTTTCAAAATATCTTTAAAAATCAAGTTGAGTATTTTAACGGGATACACATATATAACTGATCTTAAAATTATGGTTTTCAGATGTTTTGAAGAGATAACAGTAACGTTTGTTTTGTTGTCAAAGTTTGTCTTAATTTTTTATTATTATGATTTTATATTCAATAAATAACACTATGTAAATATTGTCTATCAATGAAGATAAATTGATCATGCTAAAAAGTTGTATTTTTTTAAATCTTTTGCTATGTGACTGAATAGGACAAGTTCATGGTACAGTTAAGTAAAAAATAAATAAAAAACAACAACTGCAAAATACGAACAATGAAAGACTTAGTGACCCTTTATATTTTCTCAAAATATCAGACTCTCAAAGATCAGACATATTTATGTAATTACACTACATACAGTATGTGCATTTTGTTCAAAGATGGTCTGTAGAATGGCTCTCTACTCTGTCACCCTCTCTGCCTCTCACCCCTCCCCCCTGCAATAATGAGCTTCTCTGTGCCTGACTGAACGCACACACATACTGTAGAGACATTCACCAGAGTGACAGCAGGTTTCTGAGTTATCTTTTTAATTTTCTTTAATTCATTGAAGCTTGTATAAAATTTATATTTCCAGCACTTGCTCAGAATGATTAGATCTCTGTGTGAAAAAAGTTTTAAAGAGTTTGGATGCTGCACTTTAAAGATATAAAAAATTAGGGTTATGTTTTTTACTACATCTTTAAAAAATCACCACGTCAACACCGTTCGAGATATCCAAAATCCGCTCGCAATTTAACATCTTCAAAATCTTCTCTTCATGTTAAAAAAGTTTGGTGTGAACAGCTGGTTGTTCTTAGGAGTAGTGTGAATTTGTTTACTACCTGATTTTTCAAAAAATCCACATTCAAATCAAAATAGCCGGCTTCCTGTTGGTCTCAGCTAATGAGTTTGATTTAGAAAGTTGTCCAGATTGATGAGAACAATATAAGTACAGAGTTTGGTGACTGTAGGAAAAACTAACCCCCCAACTTTTGTCAAAAGATGGCGCTATAGAGTGCCTGCTCCACGCCCATTTATGACCTTTTGCCAGTGTCTAACTATCATAAATATTGATGTGTGTGTTGAGTTTCATGAAATTCTAAGCATGTTATCTGCCTCGAAAAGACAGGAATGTAATTTTAAAGTTTGACACGTTGCCATGGCAACAGCATTTGATTTATCATCGACCCCTTTACATATTCTTATCGGCCGTGTTTTGACATGATTTTTATGAAGTTTAAAGAAAATCGAGTGAAATTAAGAGGCTGATTTCAAAGCATTTTGAAAATGACACGTTTCCTGCTGCCAGTTGGTGGCGCTATAACTTTGACTCATAATAGTCACATTTATGGAATCGGCATCATACAACGAACAAACTGGTGAAGTTTCATCAGAATCAGGCAATGTGTGCAACAGTTATTAGACACTTCCTGTTTCTCATTTCTCGCCATAACTTTGTCGCCTTGCCACGGCCAAACCGTTCGAGATATCAAAAATCTCCTCGCAATTTAGCGTCCCCAATGTCTTGAGATCATGCTGACCGAGTTTGGTGACAATCCCATGGAATTCCTGGGAGGAGTACGTTAAATTCCAGAGCATGCGCTTTTTAAACAGCCCTAAATATCTCACTTCCTGTTGCGTGGAGCCTATGACATAGAGTACAAAAGTTGTTCAGCTCGGTGAGTTCTATATGTGTACCGAGTTTCATATCAATACGCGCAAGTATGTGTGCGCAGTACATCAAGTTTTCAAACTGTGTTCCAGGGGGCGCTGTAGAGGCCCTGAACCACGCCCGGGTCCTAGCCTCTGTGGCGTCCGGACGACGGCAGATTCCGACGTGTGTGCAAATTTTCAAGAGTTTTTGAGTATGTTAAGGCCCCCAAAAGTGCCCAAACGGTTGAAAAAAAAAAAAATAAAAAAAAAAAAAAATAAGAACCCTTAGAAGAACAATAGGGCCTTCGCCCTTTTGGGCTCGGGCCCTAATTAAAGCTGCGAGCAGCGATGAACGGGCCCTCGCACCCGGGCTCACCGCCGACCGGTGGCTTCAGGAAATCATCAAACGGTGGGCAGTATGCTTTTAATACAGTAAATATAGAAAAAATATGTCATAAGTCATTTAAATGTGCCAAACTTGCCGCTGCCAGATTGTGGCGCTATGCCTGTAACTAATTATTGGCATGTAGATGTGTTCAGGCCAGCACTATTATCAAACATATGAAGTTTGGTGCAGATTGACCTTGGTATGTTTGAGTTAGTGAAAGATATGATATATCCTGCTGCCAACAAGTGGCGCTATGATAATATCTGAATATTAGTCTTTAGGTGTCTTCAGGCCAGGACTCTTACCAAACCTGTGAATTTTGTGGCAGATCAGACATTTTATGGCTAAGTTATAACAACTTCTATGTCTATGCAGAAACATCAAACTTTGTCAGGCCACCACGGACATGCCCTTTAATGAAAACTCAAGATCTTCACAATTTAACATCTCTAATGCCTCAAGATCAGACTGACCAAATATAATGTTGATTTAATTAAATGCAATCAATGCAAGGACTTCAGATAATGCCAACTGTGAACCAATATGCAAAATTTTCCCTATACTCTGATAATGATGATAAGAACATGATTCATGATGATAACAAAATGTTATTATTGCTTGCTTTACGTCCACCACTTCTGCTTAAATGTCATTGTTACCTATCTGTACAAGTTTTGTGTGGATATTGCTTTGCTGGTGACTCCTCCTGTTACAAGACATCACTCTTAAGCGCTACATAACTAAGAATCAATAAGGAAGACGGTGCCCAGTTGGCACATGCATTCACAGTAACCATCTGCTAGTTTGGATTTTAAGTTTACAGAATTGAAAGGGTTAGACTTTAAAATCAACACCCAGACACATACACAAAAAATATAAAATGTTGCCATTCAGTTTCATTTGTTAGCATTAACTATATTAGTTAACATGACCAATAAATAAATAGCATTTATTAATGTTAATTAATATTAAGCTAAAAAAAGTATTCATATAAAGTTTATGTACTGTGAATTAACATGAACATGAACACAGTTCATGGGGGTGTACAGCAATACACAATAAAGTGCTCTATAAACGCTTTCTTTCAAAATATCTTTAAAAATCAAGTTGAGTATTTTAACGGGGTGATATATATATATATATATAACTGATCTTAAAATGATGGTTTTCAGATGTTTTGAAGAGATAACAGTAACGTTTGTTTTGTTGTCAAAGTTTGTCTTAATGTTTTATTATTATTATTTTATATTCAATAAATAACACTATGTAAATATTGTCTATCAATGAAGATAAATTGATCATGCTAAAAAGTTGTATTTTTAAAAATCTTTTGCTATGTGACTGAATAGGACAAGTTCATGGTACAGTTAAGTAAAAAATAAATAAAAAACAACTGCAAAATACGAACAATGAAAGACTTAGTGACCCTTTATATTTTCTCAAAATATCAGACTCTCAAAGATCAGACATATTTATGTAATTACACTACATACAGTAGTACTACATACGTGCATTTTTTGTTCAAAGATGGTCTGTAGGATGACTCTCTACTCTGTCACCCTCTCTGCCTCTCACCCCTCCCCCCTGCAATAATGAGCTTCTCTGTGCCTGACTGAACGCACACACATACTGTAGAGACATTCACCAAAGTGACAGCAGGTTTCTGAGTTATTTTTTTAATTTTCTTTAATTCATTGAAGCTTGTATAAAATTTATATTTCCAGCACTTGCTCAGAGTGATTAGATCTCTGTGTGAAAAAAGTTTTAAAGAGTTTGGATGCTGCACTTTAAAGATATAAAAAATTAGGGTTATGTTTTCTACTACATCTTTAAAAAATCACCACGTCAACACCGTTCGAGATATCCAAAATCCGCTCGCAATTTAACATCTTCAGAATATTCTCTTCATGTTAAAAAAGTTTGGTGTGAACAGCTGGTTGTTCTTAGAAGTAGTGTGCATTTGTTTACAGCCTGATTTTTCCAAAAATCCACATTCAAATCAAAATAGCCGGCTTCCTGTTGGTCTCAGCTAATGAGTTTGATTTAGAAAGTTGTCCAAATTGATGAGATTAATATATGTACAGAGTTTGGTGACTGTAGGAAAAACTAAACCCCCAACTTTTGTCAAAAGATGGCGCTATAGAGTGCCTGCTCCACGCCCATTTATGACCTTTTGCCAGTGTCTAACTATCATAAATATTGATGTGTGTGTTGAGTTTCATGAAATTCTAAGCATGTTAACTGCCTCGAAAAGACAGGAATCTAATTTTAAAGTTTGACATGTTGCCATGGCAACAGCATTCGATTTATCATCGACCCCTTTACATATTCTTATTGGCCGTGTTTTGACATGATTTTGATGAAGTTTAAAGAAAATCGATTAAAATTAAGAGGCTGATTTCAAAGCATTTTGAAAATGACACGTTTCCTGCTGCCAGTTGGTGGCGCTATAACTTTGACTCATAATAGTCACATTTATGGAATCGGCATCATACAAGGAACAAACTGGTGAAGTTTCATCAGAATCAGGCAATGTGTGCAACAGTTATTAGACACTTCCTGTTTCTCATTTCTCGCCATAACTTTGTCGCCTTGCCACGGCCAAACCGTTCGAGATATCAGAAATCTCCTCGCAATTTAGCGTCCCCAATGTCTTGAGATCATGCTGACCGAGTTTGGTGACAATCCCATGGAATTCCTGGGAGGAGTACGTTAAATTCCAGAGCATGCGCTTTTTAAACAGCCCTAAATATCTCACTTCCTGTTGCGTGGAGCCCATGACATAGAGTACAAAAGTTGTTCAGCTCGATGAGTTCTATATGTGTACCGAGTTTCATATGAGTACGTGCAAGTATGTGTGCGCAGTACATCAAGTTTTCAAACTGTGTTCCAGGGGGCGCTGTAGATGCCCTGAACCACGCCCGGGTCCCAGCCTCTGTGGCGTCCGGACGACGGCAGATTCCAACGTGTGTGCAAATTTTCAAGAGTTTTTGAGTATGTTAAGGCCCCCAAAAGTGCCCCAACGGTTGAAAAAAAAAAAAAAAAAAAAAAAAATAAGAATCCTTAGAAGAACAATAGGGCCTTCGCCCTTTTGGGCTCGGGCCCTAATAATAATAAACGGAGCAATTCCAATAGGGTCCTCGCACTGTAGTGCTCGGGCCCTAATTAAAGCTGCAAGCAGCATTGAGCGGGGTTCGAGTATTTAAGGCCTTTATGGCTTCTATACCGTTAGGGTGTTGGCCAACATGAAATATATGGCTGACACCAGAACATATCCATTACGAAGAATTCACTCACAAACAGAAACATACACAGAAATGAAATGGTTAAACTATTGTGTTCATTAAGCATGATTACAGACACAGACAGATGCACACATATTTTGTTGCACATAAGAGATTTGTACAATAAATGATAAGTGACAACATGCATAAGTCTTGTGTTTTTAAGATTTGATATATAATTGTCATGTTTCACTGTAATCATTATCATGTGTAATTGTCAAATATGATATATCTGTATAAATTAAATTTTAAACTTTGGCTAAATGTGATTTGAAGAGTTATAACAGTGATTTAGTATCACTTACATATAAATTCAAAACTACATAAAGCCATTAAATCCTACAAAGCACTGTTCTATTAACATGTGTAAGCCCATTAGTGGTATTCTACTGCCATCTAGTGGCTATAGTTGTAATTTTATTGAAATAGAGGTGCATTGTTTTTAAGCTTTATAACTATTAAATTGCCTTTTTTTGCCCAGTGTCCATAAACATATGCTTGTTTTGAATCATATGATACATAATTTTACTTAGGTTTGTGAATTTTTGTGTTTTATTTTCGTATTTGTAGACTTTAATGTACACTAGATAAAAAGCATATTATGAAATGGCCCTGTTATAGCTGTCCAAATGCAAATGTTCAACATTTTTTTGATAATTACTGACCAAGAGAGTCTGGAGAACTGAACTGCACTGATTTTATTGAGTATGGGTTGAAAACCCAGGACGAGTTCACCAAAGTATGTTTTTTAAATGATCTCACGTTTTAAAAGAACAGTTTGATTGACAACATTGGTCCTAGAGGCAAAGATGTTCAGAATGAGGAGATCTATCATATGATATGAAGATATAGTGTATATGTGAAGATATTGACGTTTAATTGGGTTTTTAGTTCTATATACAATAGAAATATCATGTTTTTGACACCTTTTTAACTGTTATAGCGCCACCTATGGTCCGATCGTCATGAAACTTTGCATGGTTGTTGAGGGTCATCTGCTACATGTTGTCACCCATTTTTGTAAAGATTTGAGTTTTTGTTTAAGTTTTATAGGCTTTTGAGTACGTGTGGTCACACCCCTTTTTCTAAATTAGCCCATTATAGCCAACCAAAGGACAAAATTCAACATTTTTTGATAATTATTGATCTAGAGAGTCCAAAGAATATTACTGCAGTGGTTTGATCCAGATCGGGCGAAAATCCAAGGACTAGTTCGCAAAAGTAGGTTTTTAACATATTTGTGAATAACTAATGAAGCATTTGATTGACAGCAATGGTTCTTGAGGCAAATTTTCTTGGCATGAGGAGAGCTATCAAATGACATGAATAATGTGTGGATGTGTGAAACGTCACGCGATAACAGAGCCAAAAAAATCTCGTTAGCGCCAACTAGTGGCCGATTTCTTTCAAAATTATTACAGACCTTTAGGGCCGTGAGTCGAACATGCCCACCGAGTTTGGTTCCGATTGACCTCCGTTAACCTTGTCAAATAGGTGCTCAAACTTCATTGGCCAATGGCGGTCATGTTTTTTGAGATACGCCAATGTCCTCATAGACACTTGTGCCACTTCGGTCCAAGTCACTGCATACCAATTTTCAAGTCGATCGGACTAACGGCTGTGTATTTATAGTCAATAATATGTTTTTTCCGATTTATAGCGCCACCAAGTGTTCAAGCTCCGCATTTTTTTTTGATTTGACCAAAGATTAAGCTTTTACACATGTGTACCGAGTTTGGTGAAGATATCTCATTCCGTTCAAAAGTTATAGCCATTTTAGTAAAAGTGGCCCCTCACTTTCAAACGTTTTGGTGGCCCTTTGCGACCGTGAGTGAAAAATTCAACTTTTTTTTGATAATTATTGATATTCAGTGTCCAGAGAATATTCCTGCACTGGTTTGGTTCCGATCGGGCGAAAAACCTAGGACTAGTTCGCAAAAGTAGGTTTTGGACATAACTCAAGTTTATGGGAAAACGGGGCCTCCGGGACCCCAAATCACAGATGAGTATTTGACAATTGTCTAGACCCAGGGATTCCAAAAATGTAAATTTTTTGAGTCTACAACACACGGTTTGGGAGTTATGGTCACTTTCGCGTTTTTGGTCGCTGTAGCGCCACCTATGGTCCGATTGGGCTGATACTTTGATAGATTCTCCGCGCTCCATGCTCTTGCTTCTGACCAAGTTTCAAGTCTCTAGGCCTTACGGTTTGGGCTGCACGTTCAGTTTTAGGGCGGAATAATAATAATAATAAAAATTCTAACAAATACAATAGGGATTCAGTGCTATGCACTCGAACCCCTAATAATTAAAGCTGCAAGCAGCGATGGTAGGGCCCTCGCACTCGGGCTCACCGCCGATCGGTGGCGAACGGTTGGCACTATGCTATTAACTCAGAAAATGTAGGAGGAATATGTCAAAGTCATTGATATGTGCCAATCTTCCTTCTGCCAGCTGGTGGCGCTATGCCTATAACTGAATATTGGCATGCAGATGTGTTCAGGCCAGTGCTTTTATCAAACATATGAAGTTTGGTGAAGCTTGAACATGGCATGCTTGAGTGTAAGTCATGACATATCCTGCTGCCAACAGGTGGGGCTATTACAAAATATTGGCTTTTAGATGTCTTCAGGCCAGGACTATTGGCAAACATGTCAAGTTTGGTGCAAATTGTACATTGCATGCTTAAGTTAGTGTAAAACAAGTAATTTGCTGTTGCCAGCTGGTGGCGCTATGACTATAACTAAATATTGGCATGTAAATGTATTCAGGCCAAGACTCTTCTCAAACATATTAAGTTTGGGGCTGATTGGACATTGCATGCCTGAGTTACAGTAACTTCCTGTTTCATTGCATTAAGAGTATGCTTTAGCACTTAGCTAAATGTTGCTAACATGTTTCTAGCATGTTGCTACCCTATTTAACACTTGTTGATATTTTTAAAATGTTGCTGGGCATCCACAACAGTATTAAACATGTGACTTCCTGTTGCCAGCAGGTGGCACTATCACTATAACTGAATATGGGCATGGGCTTGTGTTCAGACCAGGACTCTTATCAAACATATTAAGCTTGGGTCAGATTGGACATTGTATGCATGAATATGGGCATGTATATATCTTCAGGCCAGAAGTCTTATCAAACATGTGAAGTTTGGGGCTGATTGGACATTGCATGCCTGAGTTACAGTAACTTCCTGTTTTATGTCTTTAACAACATGCTTTAGCACTAAGTAAGTGCTGCTAGCATGTTTGGGTACGTTTTAAACTAGTTTAGCACTCAATGGCTTTTTTAGTGTGTTGCTAATAATGTGTCACAGTGTTAAACATGTCACTTCCTGTTGACAGTAGGTGGCGCTATGACTATAACTGAATATTGGCATGTAGATATCTTCAGGTCAGGACTGTTATCAAACATGTGAAGTTTGGGGCTGATTGGACATTGCATGCCTGAGTTAGAGTAACTTCCTGTTTCATTGCATTAAGAGTATGCTTTAGCACTTAGCTAAATGTTGCTAACATGTTATAGCATGTTTCTAGCATGTTGCTACCCTGTTTAACAGTTGTTGAATTTTTTTAAAATGTTGCTAGGCATCCACAACAGTATTAAACATGTGGCTTCCTGTTACCAGCTGGTGGCGCTATGACTATAACTGAATACGGGCATTGGCGTGTGTTTAGGCCAGGATTCTTATCAAACATGTTAAGTTTGGGGCTGATTGGACATTGTATGCCTGAGTTAGAGTAACTTCCTGTTTCATTGTATTATTAGCATGCTTTAACATATTAGCTAAGTGTTGCTAGCATGCTTTATTATTTTTGTAGCATGTTGAATATTAAGTTTGGGTCAGATTCAACATTATATACATGAGTTACAGCAATTTCCTTTTGTATTTGTTTTAATAGCATGCTTTAGCTCTTAGCTAAGTGTTGCTAGCATGTTTTAGCATGTTTGTAGCATGTTGCTAGCCTATTTAAGACTTGTTAACGCTTTTCAATATGTTTCTAGGAGTCCGTAACAGTGTTAAACATGTCATTTCCTGTTTTCAGCAGGTGGCGCTATGACTATAACTGAATATGGGCACTGATGTGTGTTCAGGACCGGATTGTCATCAAACATGTGAAGTTTGAGGCAGATCGGACATCGTATGCCTGAGTTATAGCAACTTCCTTTTTCATGGCGAAACATCAAAGTTTGTCCGGCCGCCACGGACACGCCCTTCGACGAAAACTCTAAAGCTTCGCAATTTAACATCGCAAAGGCCTTATGATGACACTCAGCAAATTTGAAGATGATCGGATAAAAACTGTAGGAGGAGTTCGTTAAAGTATGAGGCCTGAAAATGGCAAAAACTGCACAAAAATCATACAGGAAATTCAATATAACGGACTTCCTGTTGGGTTTCGGATGTTGCACCAGGAGACTTTTTTGTAGGTATTGGTGTGTTACATATGTGTACCAAGTTTCGTACATGTACAAGAAAAGTAGCTCGAGGGGAACTCCGTTGAAATTTTATAGGTGGCGCTATCGAGCCATTTTGCCACACCCACTTTTGAAAACCATATCAGATGTAAATTTTCGCCAGGTCTGATGCGTGTGCAAAGTTTCGTGAGTTTTCGGGCATGTTTAGGCCCTCAAAAAGACTTTTCACTTTGGAGAAGAAGAAGAAGAAGAAGAAGAAGAAGAAGAAGAAGAAGAAGAAGAAGAAGAAGAATAATAAACGGAGCAATTCCAATAGGGTCCTCGCACTGTAGTGCTCGGGCCCTAATAAGAAACGGAGCAGATCCAATAGGGTCCTCACACCATCGGTGCTCGGGCCCTAATTAAAGCTGCAAGCAGCGATGGTAGGGCCCTCGCACTCGGGCTCACCGCCGATCGGTGGCGAATGGTGGGCACTATGCTATTAACACAGAAAATGTAGGAGGAATATGTCAAAGTCATTGATATGTGCCAATCTTCCTTCTGCCAGCTGGTGGCGCTATGCCTATAACTGAATATTGGCATGCAGATGTGTTCAGGCCAGTGCTTTTATCAAACATATGAAGTTTGGTGAAGCTTGAACATGGCATGCTTGAGTGTAAGTCATGACATATCCTGCTGCCAACAGGTGGCGCTATTACAAAATATTGGCTTTTAGATGTCTGCAGGCCAGGACTATTGGCAAACATGTCAAGTTTGGTGCAAATTGTACATTGCATGCTTAAGTTATTGTAAAACAAGTAATTTGCTGTTGCCAGCTGGTGGCGCTATGACTATAACTGAATATTAGCATGTAAATGTATTCAGGCCAAGACTCTTATCAAACATATTAAGTTTGGGGCTGATTGGACATTGCATGCCTGAGTTACAGTAACTTCCTGTTTCATTGCATTAAGAGTATGCTTTAGCACTTAGCTAAATGTTGCTAACATGTTTCTAGCATGTTGCTACCCTATTTAACACTTGTTGATATTTTTAAAATGTTGATGGGCATCCACAACAGTATTAAACATGTGACTTCCTGTTGCCAGCAGGTGGCACTATGACTATAACTGAATATGGGCATGGGCTTGTGTTCAGACCAGCACTCTTATCAAACATATAAAACTTGGGTCAGATTGGACATTTTATGCATGAGTTACACTTATTTTTCTTTGTATTAATATCACGCTTTAGCTTTTAGCTAAGTGATGCTAGCATTTTTTACATGATTGTAGCATGATGCTAGCCTATTTTAACCTTGCTAACACTTTTTAATATATTGCTAGGAGTCCGTAACACCATTAAACGTCACTTCCTGTTGTCAGTAGGTGGCGCTGTGACTATAACTGAATATGGGCATGTATATATCTTCAGGCCAGGACTCTTATCAAACGTGAAGTTTGGGGCTAATTGGACATTGCATGCCTGAGTTACAGTAACTTCCTGTTTCATTGCATCAAGAGCATGCTTTAGCACTTAGCTAAATGTTGCTAACATGTTATAGCATGTTTCTAGCATGTTACTATCCTGTTTAACACTTGTTGATATTTTTTAAATGTTGGTAGGCATCCACAACAGCATTAAACATGTGGCTTCCAGTTACCAGCTGGTGGCGCTATGACTATAACTGAATATGGGCATGGGCGTGTGTTCAGGCCAGGACTCTTATCAAACATGTTAAGTTTGGGGCTGATTGGACATTGTATGCCTGAGTTAAAGTAACTTCCTGTTTCACTGTATTATTAGCATGCTTTAGCATATTAGCTAAGTGTTGCTAGATGGCTTTACTATGTTTGTAGCATGTTGAATATTAAGTTTGGGTCAGATTCGACATTATATACATGAGTTACAGCAATTTCCTTTTGCATTTGTATTAATAGCATGCTTTAGCTCTTAGCTAAGTGTTGCTAGCATGTTTTAGCATGTTTGTAGCATGTTGCTAGCCTATTTAAGACTTGTTAACGCTTTACAATATGTTGCTAGAAGTCCGTAACAGTGTTAAACATGTCACTTCCTGTTGTCAGCAGGTGGCGCTATGACTATAACTGAATATGGGCACTGACGTGTGTTCAGGACCGGACTGTTATCAAACATGTGAAGTTTGAGGCTGATCGGACATTGTATGCCTGAGTTATAACAACTTCCTATTTCATGGCGAAACATCAAAGTTTGTCCGGCCGCCACGGATACACCATTCGACGAAAACTCTAAAGCTTCGCAATTTAACATCGCAAAGGCGTTATGATGACACTCAGCAAATTTGAAGATGATCGGATAAAAACTGTAGGAGGAGTTCGTTAAAGTACGAGGCCTGAAAATGGCAAAAACTGCACAAAAATCTTACAGGAAATTCAATATAACGGACTTCCTGTTGGGTTTCTTTGTTGCACCAGGAGACTTTTTTGTAGGTATTGGTGTGTTACATATGTGTACCGAGTTTCGTACATGTATGTGAAACGCAGCTCGAGGCGCACTCCGTTGAAATTTTATAGGTGGCGCTATCGAGCCATTTTGGCACACCCACTTCTGAAAACCATATCAGATGTAAATTTTCGCCAGGTCTGATGCGTGTGCAAAATTTTGTGAGTTTTCGAGCATGTTTAGGCCCTCAAAAAGACTTTTCATTTTGGAGAAGAAGAAGCGGAAGAATAATTAAAGCTGCAAGCAGCGATGAACGGGCCCTCACACCCGGGCTCACCGCCGACCGGTGGCTTTAGGAAAACAGCAAACGGTGGGCAGTATGCTTTTAATTCAGTAAATATACGATAAATATGTCATTAGTCATTTAAATTTGCCAAACTTCCCGCTGCCAGCTGGTGGCGCTATGCCTGTAACTGATTGTTGGCATGTAGATGTGTTCAGGCCAGCACTATTATCAAACATATGAAGTTTGGTGCAGATTGACCTTGGTATGTTTGAGTTAGTGAAAGATATGATATATCCTGGTGCCAACAGGTGGCGCTATGATAATATCTGAATATTGGCCTTTAGGGGTCTTCAGGCCAGGACTCTTACCAAACCTGTGAAGTTTGAGGCAGATCGGACATTTTATGGCTGAGATATAGCAACTTCTATGTCCATGGCGAAACAACAAACTTTGTCACATCGCAACGGACATGCCCTTTACCGAAACTCAAGATCTTCGCAATTTAACATCTCTAAGGCCTCTAGATCAGACTGACCAAATATAATATTGATATCATTAAATCTCTAGGAGGAGTTTGCTATAAACCTAACCCCCTGCAAGCACTTCAGATAATGCCAACTGTGAACCAATATGCTACATTTTCCCTATATTCTGATGATGATGATAAGAACATGTAATTCATGATGATAACAAAATGTTATTATTGCTTGCATTACGTCCACCACTTCTGCTTAAATGTCATCGTTACCTATCTGTTCAATTTGTGTGTGGATATTGCTTTGCTGGTGACTCCTGTTATTAGACAACACTCTTAAGTGCTACATAACTAAGAATCAATTAGGAAAACGGTGTCCAGTTGGCACATGCATTCACAGTAACCCTCAGCCAGTTTGGATTTAAAGTTTACAGAATTGAAAGGGTTAGACTTTAAAATCAACACACAGACACATACACACAATATATACAATTTTGCCATCCAGTTTCATTTGTTAACATTGTTGTTGAACAAAAATTAAACAGCATTTATTAATGTTAATTAATATTAAGCTAAAAAAAGTATTCATATATTGTTTAAAGGTAAATTAGTATCTTTTAACATTACATTGTGTACAGCAATACACAATAAAGTGCTCTATAAACGCTTAATTCTTTCAAAATATCTTTAAAAATCAAGTTGAGTATTTTAATGGGGCGATATATATATAACTGACCTTAAAATGATGGTTTTCAGATGTTTTGAACAGATAACAGCAAAGTTTGTTTTGTTGTCAAAGTTTGTCTTGAAATTTTTAATTATTATAATTTTATATTCAATAAATAACACTATGAAAATATTGTCTATCAATGAAGATAAATCACTCATGCTTAAAAGTTGTATTTTTCTTAATCTTTTGCTATGTGACTGAATAGGACAAGTTCATGGTATAGTTCAGTAAAATATAAATAAAAAACAACAACTGCAAAATACAAACAATGAAAGACTTAATGACCCTTTATATTTTCTCAAAATATCAGACTCTCAAAGATCAGACATATTTATGTAATTAAAGTACATATGTGCATTTCTTCCTCAAAGATGGTCTGTAGCATGGCTCACAGCTCTCTCACCCTCTCTGCCTCTCACCCCTCCCCCCTGCAATAATGAGCTTCTCTCACCCTGACTGAACACACACACATAGAGTAGAGACATTCACCAGAGTGACAGCAGGTTTCTGGTTTTGTTTTTTAATTTTCATTAATTCATTGAAGCTTGTATAACATTTATATTAACAGCACTTGCTCAGAATGATTACATCTCTGTGTGAAAAAAGTTGTAAAGTGTTTGGATGCTGCACTTTAAAGATATAAAAAAATGACGGTTATGTTTTTTACTACATCTTTAAAAAATCACCACGTCAACTCCGTTCAAGATATCCAAAATCCGCTCGCAATTTAACATCTTCAGAATCTTCTCTTCATGTTAAAAAAGTTTGGTGTGAATAGCTGGTTGTTCTTAGAAGGAGTGTGAATTTGTTTACAGCCTGATTTTTCCAAAAAACCACATTCAAATGGAAATAGCCGGCTTCCTGTTGGTCTTAGCTAATGAGTTTAATTTAGAAAGTTGTCCAGATTGATGAGAACAATATATGTACAGAGTTTTGTGACTGTAGGAAAAACTAACCCCCCCCAACTTTTGTCAAAAGATGGCACTATAGAGTGCCTGCTCCACGCCCATTTATGACCTTTTGCCAGTGTCTAACTATCATTAATATTGATGTGTGTGTTGAGTTTCATGAAATTCTTAGCATGCTATCTGCCTCGAAAAGACAGGAATCTAATTTTAAAGTTTGAGACGTTGCCATGGCAACAGCATTTGATTTATCATCGACCCCTTTACATATTCTTATCGGCCGTGTTTTGACATGATTTTGATGAAGTTTAAAGAAAATCAAGTCAAATTAAGAGGCTGATTTCAAAGCATTTTGAAAATGACACGCTTCCTGCTGCCAGTTGGTGGCGCTATAACTTTGACTCATAGTAGTCACATTTATGGAATCGGCATCATACAACGAACAATCTGGTGAAGTTTCATCAGAATCAGGCAATGTGTGCAACAGTTATTAGACACTTCCTGTTTCTCATTTCTCACCATAACTTTGTCGCCTTGCCACGGCCAAACCGTTCGAGATATCAAAAATCCCCTCGCAATTTAGCGTCCCCAATGTCTTGAGATCATGCTGACCGAGTTTGGTGACAATCCTATCGAAACCCTGGGAGGAGTACGTTAAATTCCAGAGCATGCGCTTTTTAAACAGCCCTAAATATCTCACTTCCTGTTGCGTGGAGAAAATGACATAGAGTACAAAAGTTGTTCAGCTCAATGAGTTCTATATGTGTACCGAGTTTCATATGTGTACGTTCAAGTATGTGTGCTATATGGCCCTCAAAATTCCAGGGGGCGCTGTAGAGTCCCCTTGCCACGCCCCGGTACCAGCCTCAGTGGCGTCCTGATGGCCGCAGATTCCGACGTCTGTGCAAATTTTCAAGAGTTTTTGAGTATGTTAAGACCCCCTTAAGTGCCCGGAAGGTTAACAAAAAAATAAAAAATAAGAATCCTTAGGAAAACGATAGGGCCTTCGCCCTTTTGGGCTCGGGCCCTAATAATAAACGGAGCAATTCCAATAGGGTCCTCGCACTGCAGTGCTCGGGCCCTAATTAAAGCTGCAAGCTGCGATGGTAGGGCCCTCGCACTCGGGCTCACCGCCGATCAGTGGCGAATGGTGGGCACTATGCTATTAACACAGAAAATGTAGGAGGAATATGTCAAAGTCATTGATATGTGCCAATCTTCCTTCTGCCAGCTGGTGGCGCTATGCCTATAACTGAATATTGGCATGCAGATGTGTTCAGGCCAGTGCTTTTATCAAACATATGAAGTTTGGTGAAGCTTGAACATGGCATGCTTGAGTGTAAGTCATGACATATCCTGCTGCCAACAGGTGGCGCTATTACAAAATATTGGCTTTTAGATGTCTTCAGGCCAGGACTATTGGCAAACATGTCAAGTTTGGTGCAAATTGTACATTGCATGCTTAAGTTAGTGTAAAACAAGTAATTTGCTGTTGCCAGCTGGTGGCGCTATGACTATAACTAAATATTGGCATGGAAATTTATTCAGGCCAAGACTCTTATCAAACATATTAAGTTTGGGGCTGATTGGACATTGCATGCCTGAGTTACAGTAACTTCCTGTTTCATTGCATTAAGAGTATGCTTTAGCACTTAGCTAAATGTTGCTAACATGTTTCTAGCATGTTTCTACCCTATTTAACACTTGTTGATATTTTTAAAATGTTGCTGGGCATCCACAACAGTATTAAACATGTGACTTCCTGTTGCCAGCAGGTGGCACTATGACTATAACTGAATATGGGCATGGGCTTGTGTTCAGACCAGGACTCTTATCAAACATATTAAGCTTGGGTCAGATTGGACATTGTATGCATGAGTTACACTTATTTTTCTTTGTATTAATATCATGCTTTAGCTCTCAGCTAAGTGTTGCTAGCATGTTTTAACATGATTCTAGCATGATGCTAGCCTATTTAAAACTTGCTGACGCTTTTTATTATGTTGCTGGGAGTCCGTAACACCATTAAACGTCACTTCCTGTTGTCAGCAGGTGGCGCTGTGACTATAACTGAATATGGGCATGTATATATCTTCAGGCCAGGACTCTTATCAAACGTGAAGTTTGGGGCTGATTGGACATTGCATGTCTGAGTTACAGTAACTTCCTGTTTTATGTCTTTAACAACATGCTTTAGCACTAAGTGTTGCTAGCATGTTTGAGTACGTTTTAAACTAGTTTAGCACTCAATGGCTTTTTTGGTGTGTTGCTAATAGTGTGTCACATTGTTAAACATGTCACTTCCTGTTGACAGTAGGTGGCGCTATAACTATAACTGAATATTGGCATGTAGATATCTTCAGGCCAGGACTGTAAAAAAATTATATTTACAGCACTTGCTCAGAATGATAAGATCTCTGTGTGAAAAAAGTTGTAAAGAGTTTGGATGCTGCACTTTAAAGATATAAAAAAATTACGGTTATGTTTTTTACTACATCTTTAAAAAATCACCACGTCAACACCGTTCAAGATATCCCAAATCCGCTCGCAATTTAACATCTTCAGAATCTTCTCTTCATGTTAAAAAAGTTTGGTGTGAATACCTTATTTTTCTTAGAAGGAGTGTGAATTTGTTTACAGCCTGATTTTTCCAAAAATCCACATTCAAATCAAAATAGCCGGCTTCCTGTTGGTCTTAGCTAATGAGTTTGATTTAGAAAGTTGTCCAGATTGATGAGAACAATATATGTACAGAGTTTGGTGACTGTAGGAAAAACTAACCCCCCAACTTTTGTCAAAAGATGGCGCTATAGAGTGCCTGCTCCACGCCCATTTATGACCTTTTGCCAGTGTCTAACTATCATTAATATTGACGTGTGTGTTGAGTTTCATGAAATTCTAAGCATGTTATCTGCCTCGAAAAGACAGGAATCAAATTTTAAAGTTTGACACGTTGCCATGGCAACAGTATTTGATTTATCATCGACCCCTTTACATATTCTCATCGGCCGTGTTTTGACATTATTTTGATGAAGTTTGAAGAAAATCAAGTAAAATTAAGAGGCTGATTTCAAAGGATTTTGAAAATGACACGCTTCCTGCTGCCAGTTGGTGGCGCTATAACTTTGACTCATAATAGTCACATTTATGGAATCGGCATCATACAACAAACAAACTGGTGAAGTTTCATAAGAATCAAGCAATGTGTGCAACAGTAATTAGACACTTCCTGTTTCTCATTTCTCGCCATAACTTTGTCGCCTTGCCACGGCCAAACCGTTCGAGATATCAAAAATCCCCTCGCAATTTAGCGTCCCCAATGTCTTGAGATCATGCTGACCGAGTTTGGTGACAATCCTATGGAAACCCTGGGAGGAGTACGTTAAATTCCAGAGCATGCGCTTTTTAAACAGCCCTAAATATCTCACTTCCTGTTGCGTTCAGCCCATGACATAGAGTGCAAAAGTTGTTTGGCTCAGTGAGATCTATATGTGTACCGAGTTTCATATCAATACGTGCAAGTATGTGTGCGCAGTACATCAAGTTTTCAAACTGTGTTCCAGGGGGCGCTGTAGAGGCCCTGAACCACGCCCGGGTCCCAGCCTCTGTGGCGTCCTGATGGCCGCAGATTCCGACGTGTGTGCAAATTTTCAAGAGTTTTTGAGTATGTTAAGGCCCCCAAAAGTGCCCAGAAGGTTTAAAAAAAAAAAAAAAAAAATAAGAACCCTTAGAAGAACAATAGGGCCTTCGCCCTTTTGGGCTCGGGCCCTAATAAACGGAGCAATTCCAATAGGGTCCTCGCACTGTAGTGCTCGGGCCCTAATAATAATTAAAGCTGCGAGCAGCGATGAACGGGCCCTCGCACCTGGGCTCACCGCCGACCGGTGGCTTCAGGAAGTCAGCAAACGGTGGGCAGTATGCTTTTACTACAGTAAATATAGAAAAAATATGTCATAAGTCATTTAAATGTGCCAAACTTGCCGCTGCCAGATGGTGGCGCTATGCCTGTAACTAATTATTGGCATGTAGATGTGTTCAGGCCAGCACTATTATCAAACATATGAAGTTTGGTGCAGATTGACCTTGGTATGTTTGAGTTAGTGAAAGATATGATATATCCTGCTGCCAACAAGTGGCGCTATGATAATATCTGAATATTAGTCTTTAGGTGTCTTCAGGCCAGGACTCTTACCAAACCTGTGAATTTTGTGGCAGATCAGACATTTTATGGCTAAGTTATAACAACTTCTATGTCTATGCAGAAACATCAAACTTTGTCAGGCCACCACGGACATGCCCTTTAATGAAAACTCAAGATCTTCACAATTTAACATCTCTAAGGCCTCAAGATCAGACTGACCAAATATAATGTTGATTTAATTAAATGCAATCAATGCAAGGACTTCAGATAATGCCAACTGTGAACCAATTTGCAAAATTTTCCCTATACTCTGATGATGATGATAAGAACATGATTCATGATGATAACAAAATGTTATTATTGCTTGCTTTACGTCCACCACTTCTGCTTAAATGTCATTGTTACCTATCTGTACAAGTTTTGTGTGGATATTGCTTTGCTGGTGACTCCTCCTGTTACAAGACATCACTCTTAAGCGCTACATAACTAAGAATCAATAAGGAAAACGGTGCCCAGTTGGCACATGCATTCACAGTAATCCTCTGCTAGTTTGGATTTTAAGTTTACAGAATTGAAAGGGTTAGACTTTAAAATCAACACACAGACACATACACACAAAATATAAAATGTTGCCATTCAGTTTCATTTGTTAGCATTAACTATATTAGTTAACATGACCAATAAATAAATAGCATTTATTAATGTTAATTAATATTAAGCTAAAAAAAGTATTCATATATAGTTTATGTACTGTGAATTAACATGAACATGAACACAGTTCATGGGGGTGTACAGCAATACACAATAAAGTGCTCTATAAACGCTTCATTCTTTCAAAATATCTTTAAAAACAAGTTGAGCATTGAAATGGGGCGATATATATATATATATATATAACTCATCTTAAAATGGTATAATTTTCAGATGTTTTGAACAGATAACAGCAAAGCTTGTTTTGTTGTCCAAGTTTGTCTTTAAATTGTTAATTTAAATTTTATATTCAATAAATAACACTATGAAAATAAATGTCTATCAATGAAGATAAATCGCTAATGCTAAAAGTTGCATTTTTCTTAATCTTTTGCTATGTGACTGAATAGGACAAGTTCATGGTATAGTTCAATAAAAAAATAAAAAAATAAAAAAACAACAACTGCAAAATACAAACAATGAATGACTTAGTGACCCTTTATATTTTCTCAAAATATCAGACTCTCAAAGATCAGACGTATTTATTTCGATTACACTATATATATATGTGCATTTCTCAAAGATGGTCTATAGCAAGATAGCATGTTTCACTCTCTATCCCTCTCTCCCTCTCTCCCTTTCACCCCTCCCCCCTTAAGCCACTCTAACTGTCATTCTGCAGTGACTGAACACAGTCAGTCAGGCAGAGTGAGGTTTCTGAGTTCTTTTTTTAATTTTCTTTAATTCATAGAAGCTTGAATAGTTTTGATATTACCAGAACTTGCTCAGAATGATTAGATCTCTGTGTGAAAAAAGTTTTAAAGAGTTTGGATGCTGCACTTTAAAGATATAAAAATATTTTTTACTATATCTTTAAAAAATCACCACGTCCACACCGTTCAAGATATCACAAATCCGCTCGCAATTTAACATCTTCAGAATCTTCTCTTCATGTTAAAAATGTTTGGTGTGAATAGCTGGTTGTTCTTAAAAGGAGTGTGAAATTGTTTACAGCCTGATTTTTCCAAAAATCCACATTCAAATTAAAATAGCCGGCTTCCTGTTGGTCTTAGCTAATGAGTTTGATTTAGAAAGTTGTCCAGATTGATGAGATTAATATATGTACAGAGTTTGGTGACTGTAGGAAAAACTAACCCCCCAACTTTTGTCAAAAGATGGCGCTATAGAGTGCCTGCTCCACGCCCATTTATGACCTTTTGCCAGTGTCTAACTATCATTAATATTGATGTGTGTGTTGAGTTTCATGAAATTCTAAGCATGTTATCTGCCTTGAAAAGACAGGAATCTAATTTTAAAGTTTGACATGTTGCCATGGCAACAGCATTCGATTTATCATCGACCCCTTTACATATTCTTATCGGTCGTGTTTTGACATGATTTTGATGAAGTTTAAAGAAAATCGAGTAAAATTAAGAGACTGATTTCAAAGCATTTTGAAAATGACACACTTCCTGCTCCCAGTTGGTGGCGCTATAACTTTGACTCATAATAGTCACATTTATGGAATCGGCATCATACAACGAACAAACTGGTGAAGTTTCATCAGAATCAGGCAATGTGTGCAACAGTTATTAGACACTTCCTGTTTCTCATTTCTCGCCATAACTTTGTCGCCTTGCCACGGCCAAACCGTTCGAGATATCAAAAATCTCCTCGCAATTTAGCGTCCCCAATGTCTTGAGATCATGCTGACCGAGTTTGGTGACAATCCAATGGAATTCCTGGGAGGAGTACGTTAAATTCCAGAGCATGCGCTTTTTAAACAGCCCTAAATATCTCACTTCCTGTTGCGTGGAGCCTATGACATAGAGTACAAAAGTTGTTCAGCTCGATGAGTTCTATATGTGTACCGAGTTTCATATCAATACGTGCAAGTATGTGTGCGCAGTACATCAAGTTTTCAAACTGTGTTCCAGGGGGTGCTGTAGAGGCCCTGAACCACGCCCGGGTCCCAGCCTCTGTGGCGTCCGGACGACGGCAGATTCCAACGTGTGTGCAAATTTTCAAGAGTTTTTGAATATGTTAAGGCCCCCAAAAGTGCCCCAACGGTTGAAAAAAAAAAAAAAAAAAAAAATTAAAGCTGCAAGCAGCGTTGACCGGGCCCTCGCCGTCTGCCAGTCGCCATCCCGATAGCATCAGGAAAACGGTGCCCAGTTGGCACATGCATTCACAGTAACCCTTTGGACTAACCCTAACTGTCTCTCCTCCTGTCTGACTCTTTCTCTTGCCACCCATCCCCCCTCCATACACTCAGCCACTTACCACACAAACACACACATAGAGTGCAGAGCAGAGTGAGATCAGATATGTTTTTTAATTTTCTTTCATTCGTGGAGTTTTGTTTAATTATGAAATGAACTGTGTTTAATCAGAATGAATAGTTATTTGTATGAAACAAGTTTCAAAGAGTTAGGATGCTGCACTTTAAATATATAATAAATCATTGAAAATTGAAAATGGAAAATGAAATTCTAGGCACGCTATCTGCCTCAAAAACACAGGAAACAAATATTTGAATGTATTTTGTATTTTTATTTATTTGCCATGGCAACAGCATTTGATGCATCAGAGACGCCTTTACAGACTCTCATCGGCCGTGTCTTTACATTATTCTGATGAAGTTTTAAGAAAATTGAGTACAAATATATTGTTCGTTGTTCGTTCGTGTTTGTTAGTTCATTAACCATTGTTAACAAAAGAGACCCTATTTTAAATAGTTACCATGTTTTATGATCTACAACCATTTTTAAATATTATTTTAATGATCTATAAGCATCTGTGAAATAATTATAAACAAATATATTAAAAATAAATACATATTAACTTAGTTGATGTATTTGTTTCTCATTCTAATTAAGTGAACTGAGCAGTATAGTGTCATACTTATAAGATTTTTTATTCTATCAGTGAGATTGTATATATGTATATAAATCATATAATTTTTCCTTAAAAGATTTTAATGCTCTTTAAGCACCTATACAAAATAATTATGTAAAAGTACACTGACAGTACAGTCTATATCAACTGATTCTATGGATTATTTTCATTCTTATACACTGAGAATGAGCTAAATAGCATTATTGTTTAAACGATTCCTTATCTTATGAGGACCTCTAGTGTTCATCCCTGGTACTAGAGCTTTAATCTGACAAATTTATATGACACTTTTAATGTTTTTGGGGCCTCTGAGCATGATAACATTTTGAAACTACACGTATTTCCTAAGAATTTCTTGTTCTTTATATGTTAAAAGTTTTGATGAGTTAGAATAATGCAATTTAAAGATATATGGAAATAACTATCCATCTTTTTTACTGTTACTTTCATAAATCACCACATCAACACCGTTCAAGATATCCCAAAGCCATTCACATTTTAACATCTTCAGTATCTTGGCACCATGTTGACAAAGTTTAGTGTGCACTGTCTGATTCTGCTATGAGTGATATGAATTTATTCAGCTATATTTTTACAAAAATCCACATTTAAATCAAAATAGCTGACTTCCTGTTGGTCGTAGCTAATGTGTGTAAATTTTTTGCAAAAAAAATCTGGTGACCAAAAATTATTAGGCTGTAGTTAAGAACTGTTAGTTTTATGGACAGTTAGAATGTTTTGTATATGCAGACAAGGGCTTTATGATGGGCCTGATTTGAATTTAGAAAAAAATATATATATTTCTTAAACATGTTTGAAGTTCTTAATAGATTTCACTGTTGCACATTTAGTCTTTTTATTTTTTTACAGTAATGTGCATTTTGCAGTTTGTTTACATGTTGTACATTGGATGCACATATTTATGACTTCTTGTTACAGTATTCATTTAAAATAAAAGTTGTTTAAAATAAACAACTGTGTGCACCCTATTATTAATGTAGATGTGTATTTCAGTAATAAACTTAAGTAGGGGAGTTTTAAGTTACCAGCATTTATATCAAAATAGTGATCCCATGTCTGCAAAACTAACATTTTAAATGAAATATTGATAGCTAATCGATATCGAATCGAATCGAATTGAATCGAATCGAAACCATAAAATAACTATTGAATCGAATTGCCAAATTCGTCACAATACCCAGCCCTAATTCACATCCTAATGAATAAACAACCAAGAGTTTAAATATTCCCTTCTATCTCCTCCTCTCTGACTCTCTCTTTCCACCCATCCCCCCTCCCCACTCTCACCCTAACACTCAAAAAACACACACCCACTTACCACGCACACACATAAGTGCAGAGCAGAGAGGGATCAGATTTGTTTTTTAATTTTCATTAATTCATAGATCTTTGTATAATTATGAAATGAACGTTGTCTGATCAGAATGACTAGTAGTCTGTATGAAAAAAGTTTCAAAGACTTTGGATGCTGCACTTTAAAGATATAATAAAATTACGGCTATCTTTTTTTACTCCAATTTCAATCAATCACCACATCAACACCGTTCAAGATATCCTAAATCTGCTCGCAATTTAGAATCTTCAGAATGTTGGCATCATGTCAAAAAAGTTTGGTGTGAATTGGTTGGTTTTCCCGAGAGAAGTATATAAAATTCCACAGCCTGATTTTTCCAAATATCCACATTCAAATCAAAATAGCCGACTTCCTGTCGATCGTAGCTAATGGGTGTAAATTAGAAATGTTTCTGGCTTGATGAGATCAATATATGTACCGAGTTTGGTGACTGTAGGACAAACTAAACCCCCAACGTTTGTCAAAAGGTGGCGCTATGGAGCGCCTGCTCCACGCCCATTTATGGGCTTTTATCAGTGTCTAAATATCATTAATACAGATGTGTGTGTGGAGTTTCATGAAATTCTGAGTATTTTAAGTGGCTCCAAAACACAAAAAGCTAAAGTTAAAGTTTGACACGTTGCCATGGCAACATGATAAAAGTTATCGATAATGCAATTCACAGATTCTCATTGGCCGTGTTTCAACATTATTGAGAAGAAGTTTGAAGCAAATTGAGTAAAATTAAGAGGTTGATTTAAAAGCATTTAGAAAACGTTGCGCTTTGTGCTGCCAGTTGGTGGCGCTATAACTTTGACTCCTAATAGTCACATCTCTGTGATCGGCATCATAAGATGAACAAACTGCTGAAGTTTGGTCAAAATCAGACAAAGTGTGTTAAAGTTATTAGACACTTCCTGTTTCTCATTTCTCGCCATAATTTTGTCGCCCCGCCACGGCCAAACTGTTCGAGATATCAAAAATCCCCTGGCAATTTTGCGTCCCCAATGTCTTGAGATCATGCTGACCGAGTTTGGTGGCCATCGGTGGAAAGGTCTAGGAGGAGTATTTCAAATTCCATTGCATGCGCTTTTTAGACATCCCTGAATAGCTGACTTCCTGTTTGGTGAAGCACGGACTGTGAGCACGGAAGTTGTTCGGCCCGATGAGGTCTATATGTGTATGAATTTTGGTGACTGTAGATCAATTGGTGTGCGCTCCAGAGTCCCTCAAAAGTCGCAATTTTTAACGCTGTGCCACGCCCCCCCCAGGTGACCCCCCCATGTCAAAGTCTGTCCGGCCCTGATGGCCGCAGGGTTCAATGTGTGTGCAAATTTTCAAGAGTTTTCGGGTATGTTAAGGGCCCCAAAATCCCCCAAAACATTGAAAAAAAAATAATAATAATAATTAAAGCTGCGAGCAGCGATGAACGGGCCCTCGCACCCGGGCTCACCGCCGACCGGTGGCTTCAGGAAAACAGCAAACGGTGGGCAGTATGCTTTTAATACAGTAAATGTAGGAGAAATATGTCAAAGTCACTTAAATGTGCCAAACTTGCCGCTGCCAGCTGGTGGCGCAATGCCTATAACTGATTATTGGCATGTAGATGTGTTCAGGCCAGCACTATTATCAAACATATGAAGTTTGGTGCAGATTGACCTTGGCATGTTTGAGTTAGTGAAATATATGAGATATCCTGCTGCCAACAGGTGGCGCTATGATAATATCTGAATATTGGTCTTTAGGTGTCTTCAGGCCAGGACTCTTACCAAACCTGTGAATTTTGTGGCAGATCAGACATTTTCAGGCTAAGTTATAACCACTTCTATGTCTATGCAGAAACATCAAACTTTGTCAGGCCACCACGGACATGCCCTTTAATGAAAACTCAAGATCTTCACAATTTAACATCTCTAAGGCTTCAAGATCAGACTGACCAAATATAATGTTGATTTAACTAAATGCAATCAATGCAAGGACTTCAGATAAATGCCAACTGTGAACCAGTATGCTACAAATGATGATAAGAACATGATTCATGATGATAGCAAAATGTTATTATTGCTTCCTTTACATCCACCACTTCTGCTTAAATGTCATTGTTACCTATCTGTACAATTTTTGTGTGGATATTGCTTTGCTGGTGACTCCTGTTATAAGACATCACTCTTAAGTGCTACATAACTAAGAATCAATAAGGAAGACGGTGCCCAGTTGGCACATGCATTCACAGTAATCCTCTGCTAGTTTGGATTTTAAGTTTACAGAATTGAAAGGGTTACACTTTAAAATCAACACACAGACACATACACACAAAATATAAAATGTTGCCATCCAGTTTCATTTGTTAAAATTAACTATATTAGTTAACATGACCAATAAATAAATAGCATTTATTAATGTTCAAAGATGGTCTGTAGGATGGCTCTCTACTCTGTCACCCTCTCTGCCTCTCACCCCTCCCCCCTGCAATAATGAGCTTCTCTGTGCCTGACTGAACGCACACACATACTGTAGAGACATTCACCAGAGTGACAGCAGGTTTCTGAGTTATTTTTTTAATTTTCTTTAATTCATTGAAGCTTGTATAAAATTAATATTTCCAGCACTTGCTCAGAATGATTAGATCTCTGTGTGAAAAAAGTTTTAAAGAGTTTGGATGCTGCACTTTAAAGATATAAAAAATTAGGGTTATGTTTTTTACTATATCTTTAAAAAATCACCACGTCAACACCGTTCGAGATATCCAAAATCCGCTCGCAATTTAACATCTTCAGAATCTTCTCTTCATGTTAAAAAAGTTTGGTGTGAACAGCTGGTTGTTCTTAGGAGTAGTGTGAATTTGTTTACTACCTGATTTTTCAAAAAATCCACCTTCAAATCAAAATAGCCGGCTTTCTGTTGGTCTTAGCTAATGAGTTTGATTTAGAAAGTTGTCCAGATTGATGAGAACAATATATGTACAGAGTTTGGTGACTGTAGGAAAAACTAACCCCCCAACTTTTGTCAAAAGATGGCGCTATAGAGTGCCTGCTCCACGCCCATTTATGACCTTTTGCCAGTGTCTAACTATCATTAATATTGATGTGTGTGTTGAGTTTCATGAAATTCTAAGCATGTTATCTGCCTCGAAAAGACAGGAATGTAATTTTAAAGTTTGACACGTTGCCATGGCAACAGCATTTGATTTATCATCGACCCCTTTACATATTCTTATCGGCCGTGTTTTGACATGATTTTGATGAAGTTTAAAGAAAATCGAGTAAAATTAAGAGGCTGATTTCAAAGCATTTTGAAAATGACACGTTTCCTGCTGCCAGTTGGTGGCGCTATAACTTTGACTCATAATAGTCACATTTATGGAATCGGCATCATACAAGGAACAAACTGGTGAAGTTTCATCAGAATCAGGCAATGTGTGCAACAGTTATTAGACACTTCCTGTTTCTCATTTCTCGCCATAACTTTGTCGCCTTGCCACGGCCAAACCGTTCGAGATATCAAAAATCTCCTCGCAATTTAGCGTCCCCAATGTCTTGAGATCATGCTGACCGAGTTTGGTGACAATCCCATGGAATTCCTGGGAGGAGTACGTTAAATTCCAGAGCATGCGCTTTTTAAACAGCCCTAAATATCTCACTTCCTGTTGCGTGGAGCCCATGACATAGAGTACAAAAGTTGTTCAGCTCGATGAGTTCTATATGTGTACCGAGTTTCATATCAATACGCGCAAGTATGTGTGCGCAGTACATCAAGTTTTCAAACTGTGTTCCAGGGGGCGCTGTAGAGGCCCTGAACCACGCCCGGGTCCCAGCCTCTGTGGCGTCCGGACGACGGCAGATTCCGACGTATGTGCAAATTTTCAAGAGTTTTTGAGTATGTTAAGGCCCCCAAAAGTGCCCCAACGGTTGAAAAAAAAAAAAAAAAAAAACAAATTAAAGCTGCAAGCAGCGTTGACCGGGCCCTCGCCGTCTGGCAGTCGCCATCCCGATAGCATCAGGAAAACGGTGCCCAGTTGGCACATGCATTCACAGTAACCCTTTGGACTAACCCTAACTGTCTCTCCTCCTCTCTGACTCTTTCTCTTGCCACCCATCCCCCCTCCTTACACTCAGCCACTTACCACACAAACACACACATAGAGTGCAGAACAGAGTGAGATCAGATATGTTTTTTAATTTTCTTTCATTCGTGGAGTTTTGTATAATTATGAAATGAACTGTGTTTAATCAGAATGAATAGTTATTTGTATGAAAAAAGTTTCAAAGAGTTAGGATGCTGCACTTTAAATATATAATAAATTATTGAAAATTGAAAATGGAAAATGAAATTCTAGGCACGCTATCTGCCTCAAAAACCCAGGAAACAAATATTTGAATGTATTTTGTATTTTTATTTATTTGCCATGGCAACAGCATTTGATGCATCAGAGACGCCTTTACAGACTCTCATCGGCCGTGTTTTTACATCATTCTGATGAAGTTTGAAGAAAATCGAGTACAAATATATTGTTCGTTGTTCGTTCGTGTGTTAGTTCATAAACCATTGTTAACAAAAGAGACCCTATTTTAAGTAGTTACCATGTTTTATGATCTACAACCATTTTTAAATATTATTTTAATGATCTATATGCATCTGTGAAATAATTATAAACAAATATATTAAAAATAAATACATATTAACTTAGTTGATGTATTTGTTTCTCATTCTAATTAAGTGAACTGAGCAGTATAGTGTCATACTTATAAGATTTTTTGTTCTATCAGTGAGAGTCTATATATGTATATAAATCATATAATTTTTCCTTAAAAGATTAAAAAAAGATTTTAATGCTCTTTAAGCACCTATACAAAATAATTATGTAAAAGTACACTGACAGAACAGTATATATCAACTGATTCTATGGATTATTTTCATTCTTATACACTGAGAATGAGCTAAATAGCATTATTGTTCAAACGATTCCTTATCTTATGAGGACCTCTAGTGTTCATCCCTGGTACTAGAGCTTTAATCTGACAATTTATATGACACTTTTAATGTTTTTGGGGCCTCTGAGCATGATAACATTTTGAAACTACACGTATTTCCTAAGAATTTCTTGTTCTTTATATGTAAAAAGTTTTGATGAGTTAGAATAATGCAATTTAAAGATATATGGAAATAACTCTCCATCTTTTTTACTGTTACTTTCATAAATCACCACATCAACACCGTTCAAGATATCACAAAGCCGTTCACATTTTAACATCTTCAGTATCTTGGCACCATGTTGACAAAGTTTGGTGTCTGATTCTGCTATGAGTGATATGAATTTATTCACAGCTATATTTAAAAACACAGGAAACAAATGTTAAAGTTTGACATGTTGCCATGGCAACAGCATTTGATGTATCAAGGACCCCTTCACAGATTCTCATCGGCTGTGTTTTGATATTATTCTGATGAAGTTTGAAGCAAATTGAGTAAAATTAAGAGGTTTTTTAAAAGCGTTTTGCAAGCAACACACTTCCTGCTGCCAGTTGGTGGCGCTATAACTTTGACTCATAATAGTCACATCTCTGTGATCGGTATCATACGACGAACAAACTGCTTAAGTTTGGTCAAAATCAGATAAAGTGTGTCAAAATTATTAGACATTTCCTGTTTCTCATTTCTCGCCATAATTTGTCGCCCTGCCACGGCCAAACCGTTCGAGATAGCAAAAATCCCCTGGCAATTTTGCATTCCCAATATCTTGAGATCATGCTGACCGAGTTTGGTGGCCATCGGTGGAAAGGTCTAGGCGGAGTATTTCAAATTCCACAGCTTGATTTTTCCAAAAATCCATATTTAAATAAAAATAGCTGACTTCCTGTTGGTCGTAGCTAATGGGTGTAAATTAGAAAGTTGTCCGGCTTGATGAGTCCAATATATGTACTGAGTTTGGTGACTGTAGGACAAAGTAACCCCCCAACTTTTGTCAAAAGGTGGCGCTATGGAGCGCCTGCTCCACGCCCATTTATGGGCTTTTATCAGTGTTTAACTGTCATTAATACAGATGTGTGTGTTGAGTTTCATGAAATTCTAAGCATTTTAAGTGGCTCAAAAACACAAAAAACTAAAGTTAAAGTTTGACACGTTGCCATGGCAACATGATAAAAGTTATGGATAACGCCCTTCACAGATTCTTATCGGTCGTGTTTTGACATTATTGTGATGAAGTTTGAAGCAAATTGAGTAAAATTAAGAGGCTGAGTTTAAAGCGTTTCAAAAACGTCACGCTTTCTGCTGCCAGTTGGTGGCGCTATAACTTTGACTCATAATAGTCACATCTCTGTGATCGGCATCAGACGGTGAACAAACTGCAGAAGTTTGGTCAAAATCAGACAAAGTATGTCAAAGTTATTAGGCACTTCCTGTTTCTCATTTCTCGCCATAAATTTGTCGCCCCGTCACGGTCAAACCATTCGAGATATCAAAAATCCCCTGGCAATTTTGCGTCCCCAATGTCTTGAGATCATGCTGACCGAGTTTGGTGGCCATCGGTGGAAAGGCCTAGTAGGAGTATTTCAAATTCCATTGCATGCACTTTTTAGACATCCCTGAATAGCCGACTTCCTGTTTGGCGAAGCATGGACTATGAGTGTGAAATTTGTTCGGCCCGATGAGGTCTATATGTGTATGAATTTTGGTGACTGTAGGTCAACCGTTGTGCGCTCCAGAGCCCTTCAAAAGTCGCAATTTTTAACGCTGTGCCATGCCCCCCCCCAGGTGACCCCCCCATGTCAAAGTCTGTCCGGCCCTGATGGCCGCAGGTTCCAATGTGTGTGCAAAGTTTCAAGAGTTTTCGTGTATGTTAAGGCCCCCGAAATCCCCCAAAACATTGAAAAAAAAAAAAATAATAATAATAATTAAAGCTGCGAGCAGCGATGAACGGGCCCTCGCACCTGGGCTCACCGCCGACCGGTGGCTTCAGGAAATCAGCAAACGGTGGGCAGTATGCTTTTAATACAGTAAATATAGAAAAAAGTCATTAGTCATTTAAATGTGCCAAACTTGCCGCTGCCAGATGGTGGCGCTATGCTTGTAACTAATTATTGGCATGTAGATGTGTTCAGGCCAGCACTATTATCAAACATATGAAGTTTGGTGCAGATTGACCTTGGTATGTTTGAGTTAGTGAAAGATATGATATATCCTGCTGCTAACAAGTAAGAACAAGATTCATGATAACAAAATGTTATTATTGCTTGCTTTACGTCCACCACTTCTGCTGAAATGTCATCGTTACCTATCTGTACAATTTTTGTGTGGATATTGCTTTGCTGGTGACTCCTGTTATAAGACATCACTCTTAAGCGCTACATTACTAAGAATCAATAATGAAGACGGTGCCCACTTGGCACATGCATTCAAAGTAACCCTCTGCTAGTTTGGATTTAAAGTTTACAGAATTGAAAGGGTTAGACTTTAAAATCAACACACAGACACATACACACAAAATATAAAATGTTGCCATTCAGTTTTATTTGTTAGCATTAACTATATTAGTTAACATGACCAATAAATAAATAGCATTTATTAATGTTAATTAATATTAAGCTAAAAAAAAGTATTCATATATAGTTTATGTACTGTGAATTAGCATGAACATGAACACAGTTCATGTGGGTGTACAGCAATACACAATAAAGTGCTCTATAAACTCTTCATTCTTTCAAAATATCTTTAAAAATCAAGTTGAGTATTTTAACGGGGTGATATATATATTTATAACTGATCTTAAAATTATGGTTTTCAGATGTTTTGAAGAGATAACAGTAAAGTTTGTTTTGTTGTCAAAGTTTGTCTTAATTTTTTATTATTATGATTTTATATTCAATAAATAACACTATGTAAATATTGTCTATCAATGAAGATAAATTGATCATGCTAAAAAGTTGTATTTTTTAAAATCTTTTGCTATGTGACTGAATAGGACAAGTTCATGGTACAGTTAAGTAAAAAATAAATAAAAAACAACAACTGCAAAAAATGAACAATGAAAGACTTAGTGACCCTTTATATTTTCTCAAAATATCAGACTCTCAAAGATCAGACATATTTATGTAATTACACTACATACAGTATGTGCATTTTGTTCAAAGATGGTCTGTAGGATGGCTCTCTACTCTGTCACCCTCTCTGCCTCTCACCCCTCCCCCCTGCAATAATGAGCTTCTCTGTGCCTGACTGAACGCACACACATACTGTAGAGACATTCACCAGAGTGACAGCAGGTTTCTGAGTTCTTTTTTAAATTTTCTTTAATTCATAGAAGCTTGTATACATTTTTTATTTCCAGCACTTGCTCAGAATGATTAGATCTCTGTGTGAAAAAAGTTTTAAAGAGTTTGGATGCTGCACTTTAAAGATATAAAAATATTTTTTACTATATCTTTAAAAAATCACCACGTCCACACCGTTCAAGATATCCAAAATCCGGTCGCAATTTAACATCTTCAGAATATTCTCTTCATGTTAAAAAAGTTTGGTGTGAACAGCTGGTTGTTCTTAGAAGTAGTGTGCATTTGTTTACAGCCTGATTTTTCCAAAAATCCACATTCAAATCAAAATAGCCGGCTTCCTGTTGGTCTCAGCTAATGAGTTTGATTTAGAAAGTTGTCCAAATTGATGAGATTAATATATGTACAGAGTTTAGTGACTGTAGGAAAAACTAACCCCCCAACTTTTGTCAAAAGATGGCGCTATAGAGTGCCTGCTCCACGCCCATTTATGACCTTTTGCCAGTGTCTAACTATCATAAATATTGATGTGTGTGTTGAGTTTCATGAAATTCTAAGCATGTTATCTGCCTCGAAAAGACAGGAATCTAATTTTAAAGTTTGACATGTTGCCATGGCAACAGCATTCGATTTATCATCGACCCCTTTACATATTCTTATCGGCCGTGTTTTGACATGATTTTGATGAAGTTTAAAGAAAATCGAGTAAAATTAAGAGGCTGATATCAAAGCATTTTGAAAATGACACACTTCCTGCTGCCAGTTGGTGGCGCTATAACTTTGACTCATAATAGTCACATTTATGGAATCGGCATCATACAACGAACAAACTGGTGAAGTTTCATCAGAATCGGGCAATGTGGTCAACAGTTATTAGACACTTCCTGTTTCTCATTTCTCGCCATAACTTTGTCGCCTTGCCACGGCCAAACCGTTCGAGATATCAAAAATCTCCTCGCAATTTAGCGTCCCCAATGTCTTGAGATCATGCTGACCGAGTTTGGTGACAATCCCATGGAATTCCTGGGAGGAGTACGTTAAATTCCAGAGCATGCGCTTTTTAAACAGCCCTAAATATCTCACTTCCTGTCAGGTGGAGCCTATGACATAGAGTACAAAAGTTGTTTGGCTCAGTGAGATCTATATGTGTACCGAGTTTCATATCAATACATGCAAGTATGTGTGCGCAGTACATCAAGTTTTCAAACTGTGTTCCAGGGGGCGCTGTAGAGGCCCTGAACCACGCCCGGGTCCCAGCCTCTGTGGCGTCCTGATGGCCGCAGATTCCGACGTATGTGCAAATTTTCAAGAGTTTTTGAGTATGTTAAGGCCCCCAAAAGTGCCCGGAAGGTTGAAAAAAAGAAAAAAAAAAAAAAAAAAAAAAAAAAAAAAAATAATAACCCTTAGAAGAACAATAGGGCCTTCGCCCTTTTGGGCTCGGGCCCTAATAATAATAATAATAATAATTAAAGCTGCGAGCAGCGATGAACAGGCCCTCGCACCCGGGCTCACCGCCGACCGGTGGCTTCAGGAAAACAGCAATCGGTGGGCAGTATGCTTTTAATACAGTAAATATAGAAAAAATATGTCATAAGTCATTTAAATGTGCCAAAATTGCTGCTGCCAGCTGGTGGCGTTATGCCTATAACTGATTATTGACATGTAGATGTGTTCAGGCCAGCACTATTATCAAACATATGAAGTTTGGTGCAGATTGACCTTGGTGTGTTTGAGTTAGTGAAATATATGAGATATCCTGCTGCCAACAGGTGGCGCTATGATAATATCTGAATATTGGTCTTTAGGTGTCTTCAGGCCAGGACTCTTACCAAACCTGTGAATTTTGTGGCAGATCAGACATTTTCAGGCTAAGTTATAACCACTTCTATGTCTATGCAGAAACATCAAACTTTGTCAGGCCACCACGGACATGCCCTTTAATGAAAACTCAAGATCTTCACAATTTAACATCTCTAAGGCCTCAAGATCAGACTGACCAAATATAATGTTGATTTAATTAAATGCAATCAATGCAAGGACTTCAGATAGATGCCAACTGTGAACCAGTATGCTACAAATAAGAACATGTAATTCATGATGATAGCAAAATGTTATTATTGCTTCCTTTATATCCACCACTTCTGCTTAAATGTCATTGTTACCTATCTGTACAATTTTTGTATAATATATTTTTGTATAAAATCAATTGTTGTCATAACTAAGAATCAATAAGGAAGACGGTGCCCAGTTGGCACATGCATTCACAGTAACCCTCTGCTAGTTTGGATTTTAAGTTTACAGAATTGAAAGGGTTACACTTTAAAATCAACACACAGACACATACACACAAAATATAAAATGTTGCCATCCAGTTTCATTTGTTAAAATTAACTATATCAGTTAACATGACCAATAAATAAATAGCATTTATTAATGTTAATTAATATTAAGCTAAAAAAAGTATTCATATAAAGTTTATGTACTGTGAATTAACATGAACATGAACACAGTTCATGTGGGTGTACAGCAATACACAATAAAGTGCTCTATAAACGCTTCATTCTTTCAAAATATCTTTAAAAATCAAGTTGAGTATTTTAACGGGGTGATACATATATATAACTGATCTTAAAATTATGGTTTTCAGATGTTTTGAAGAGATAACAGTAACGTTTGTTTTGTTGTCAAAGTTTGTCTTAATTTTTTATTATTATGATTTTATATTCAATAAATAACACTATGTAAATATTGTCTATCAATGAAGATAAATTGATCATGCTAAAAAGTTGTATTTTTTAAAATCTTTTGCTATGTGACTGAATAGGACAAGTTCATGGTACAGTTAAGTAAAAAATAAATAAAAAACAACAACTGCAAAAAATGAACAATGAAAGACTTAGTGACCCTTTATATTTTCTCAAAATATCAGACTCTCAAAGATCAGACATATTTATGTAATTACACTACATACAGTATGTGCATTTTGTTCAAAGATGGTCTGTAGGATGGCTCTCTACTCTGTCACCCTCTCTGCCTCTCACCCCTCCCCCCTGCAATAATGAGCTTCTCTGTGCCTGACTGAACGCACACACATACTGTAGAGACATTCACCAGAGTGACAGCAGGTTTCTGAGTTCTTTTTTAAATTTTCTTTAATTCATAGAAGCTTGTATACATTTTTTATTTCCAGCAATTGCTCAGAATGATTAGATCTCTGTGTGAAAAAAGTTTTAAAGAGTTTGGATGCTGCACTTTAAAGATATAAAAATATTTTTTACTATATCTTTAAAAAATCACCACGTCCACACCGTTCAAGATATCCAAAATCCGGTCGCAATTTAACATCTTCAGAATATTCTCTTCATGTTAAAAAAGTTTGGTGTGAACAGCTGGTTGTTCTTAGAAGTAGTGTGCATTTGTTTACAGCCTGATTTTTCCAAAAATCCACATTCAAATCAAAATAGCCGGCTTCCTGTTGGTCTCAGCTAATGAGTTTGATTTAGAAAGTTGTCCAAATTGATGAGATTAATATATGTACAGAGTTTAGTGACTGTAGGAAAAACTAACCCCCCAACTTTTGTCAAAAGATGGCGCTATAGAGTGCCTGCTCCACGCCCATTTATGACCTTTTGCCAGTGTCTAACTATCATAAATATTGATGTGTGTGTTGAGTTTCATGAAATTCTAAGCATGTTAACTGCCTCGAAAAGACAGAAATCTAATTTTAAAGTTTGACATGTTGCCATGGCAACAGCATTCGATTTATCATCGACCCCTTTACATATTCTTATCGGCCGTGTTTTGACATGATTTTGATGAAGTTTAAAGAAAATCGAGTAAAATTAAGAGGCTGATATCAAAGCATTTTAAAAATGACACACTTCCTGCTGCCAGTTGGTGGCGCTATAACTTTGACTCATAATAGTCGCATTTATGGAATCGGCATCATACAACGAACAAACTGGTGAAGTTTCATCAGAATCAGGCAATGTGGTCAACAGTTATTAGACACTTCCTGTTTCTCATTTCTCGCCATAACTTTGTCGCCTTGCCACGGCCAAACCGTTCGAGATATCAAAAATCTCCTCGCAATTTAGCGTCCCCAATGTCTTGAGATCATGCTGACCGAGTTTGGTGACAATCCCATGGAATTCCTGGGAGGAGTATGTTAAATTCCAGAGCATGCGCTTTTTAAACAGCCCTAAATATCTCACTTCCTGTTGCGTGGAGCCCATGACATAGAGTACAAAAGTTGTTTGGCTCAGTGAGATCTATATGTGTACCGAGTTTCATATCAATACATGCAAGTATGTGTGCGCAGTACATCAAGTTTTCAAACTGTGTTCCAGGGGGCGCTGTAGAGGCCCTGAACCACGCCCGGGTCCCAGCCTCTTTGGCGTCCTGATGGCCGCAGATTCCGACGTGTGTGCAAATTTTCAAGAGTTTTTGAGTATGTTAAGGCCCCCAAAAGTGCCCGGAAGGTTGAAAAAAATAAAAAAATAAAAAAAATAAAAAATAATTAAAGCTGCAAGCAGCGTTGACCGGGCCCTCGCCGTCTGGCAGTCGCCATCCCGATAGCATCAGGAAAACGGTGCCCAGTTGGCACATGCATTCACAATAACCCTTTGGACTAACCCTAACTGTCTCTCCTCCTGTCTGACTCTTTCTCTTACCACCCATCCCACCTCCTTACACTCAGCCACTTACCACACAAACACACACATAGAGTGCAGAGCAGAGTGAGATCAGATTTGTTTTTTAATTTTCTTTCATTCGTGGAGTTTTGTATAATTATGAAATGAACTGTGTTTAATCAGAATGAATAGTTATTTGTATGAAAAAAGTTTCAAAGAGTTAGGATGCTGCACTTTAAATATATAATAAATCATTGAAAATTGAAAATGGAAAATAAAATTCTAGGCACGCTATCTGCCTCAAAAACACAGGAAACAAATATTTGAATGTATTTTGTATTTTTATTTATTTGCCATGGCAACAGCATTTGATGCATCAGGGGCGCCTTTACAGACTCGGCCGTGTTTTTACATTATTCTGATGAAGTTTGAATAAAATCGAGTACAAATATATTGTCCGTTGTTCGTTCGTGTTTGTTAGTTCATTAACCAATGTTAACAAAAGAGACCCTATTTTAAATAGTTACCATGTTTTATGATCTACATCCATTTTTTTATATTATTTTAATGATCTATAAGCATCTGTGAAATAATTATAAACAAATATATTAAAAATAAATACATATTTACTTAGTTGATGTATTTGTTTCTCATTCTAATTAAGTGAACTGAGCAGTATAGTGTCATACTTATAATATTTTTTATTCTATCAGTGAGATTGTATATATGTATATAAATCATATAATTTTTCCTTAAAAGATTAAAAAAAGATTTTAATGCTCTTTAAGCACCTATACAAAATAATTATGTAAAAGTACACTGACAGTACAGTCTATATCAACTGATTCTATGGATTATTTTCATTCTTATACACTGAGAATGAGCTAAATAGCATTAGAGGTCAAACGATTCCTTATCTTATGAGGACCTCTAGTGTTCATCCCTGGTATTAGAGCTTTAATCTGACAAATTTATGTGACACTTTTAATGTTTTTGGGGCCTCTGAGCATGATAACATTTTGAAACTACACGTATTTCCTAAGAATTTCTTGTTCTTTATATGTAAAAAGTTTTGATGAGTTAGAATAATGCAATTTAAAGATATATGAAAATAACTCTTCATCTTTTTTATTGTTACTTTCATAAATCACCACATCAACACCGTTCAAGATGTCCCAAAGCCGTTCACAATTTAACATCTTCAGTATCTTGGCATCATGTTGACAAAGTTTGGTGTGAACTGTCTGATTCTGCTATGAGTGATATGAATTTATTCACAGCTATATTTAAAAACACAGGAAACAAATGTTAAAGTTTGACATGTTGCCATGGCAACAGCATTTGATGTATCAAGGACCCCTTCACAGATTCTCATCGGCCATGTTTTGATATTATTCTGATGAAGTTTGAAGCAAATTGAGTAAAATTAAGAGGTTGATTTAAAAGCGTTTTGCAAGCAACACACTTCCTGCTGCCAGTTGGTGGCGCTATAACTTTGACTCATAATAGTCACATCTCTGTGATCGGTATCATACGACGAACAAACTGCTTAAGTTTGGTCAAAATCAGATAAAGTGTGTCAAAATTATTAGACATTTCCTGTTTCTCATTTCTCGCCATAATTTGTCGCCCTGCCACGGCCAAACCGTTCGAGATAGCAAAAATCCCCTGGCAATTTTGCATTCCCAATATCTTGAGATCATGTTGACCGAGTTTGGTGGCCATCGGTGGAAAGGTCTAGGAGGAGTATTTCAAATTCCACAGCTTGATTTTTCCAAAAATCCATATTTAAATAAAAATAGCTGACTTCCTGTTGGTCGTAGCTAATGGGTGTAAATTAGAAAGTTGTCCGGCTTGATGAGTCCAATATATGTACCGAGTTTGGTGACTGTAGGACAAAGTAACCCCCCAACTTTTGTCAAAAGGTGGCGCTATGGAGCGCCTGCTCCACGCCCATTTATGGGCTTTTATCAGTGTTTAACTGTCATTAATACAGATGTGTGTGTTGAGTTTCATGAAATTCTAAGCATTTTAAGTGGCTCAAAAACACAAAAAACTAAAGTTAAAGTTTGACACGTTGCCATGGCAACATGATAAAAGTTATGGATAACGCCCTTCACAGATTCTTATCGGTCGTGTTTTGACATTATTGTGATGAAGTTTGAAGCAAATTGAGTAAAATTAAGAGGCTGAGTTTAAAGCGTTTCAAAAACGTCACGCTTTCTGCTGCCAGTTGGTGGCGCTATAACTTTGACTCATAATAGTCACATCTCTGTGATCGGCATCAGACGGTGAACAAACTGTTGAAGTTTGGTCAAAATCAGACAAAGTATGTCAAAGTTATTAGGCACTTCCTGTTTCTCATTTCTCGCCATAAATTTGTCGCCCCGTCACGGTCAAACCGTTCGAGATATCAAAAATCCCCTGGCAATTTTGCGTCCCCAATGTCTTGAGATCATGGTGACTGAGTTTGGTGGCCATCGGTGGAAAGGCCTAGTAGGAGTATTTCAAATTCCATTGCATGCACTTTTTAGACATCCCTGAATAGCCGACTTCCTGTTTGGCGAAGCATGGACTATGAGTGTGAAATTTGTTCGGCCCGATGAGGTCTATATGTGTATGAATTTTGGTGACTGTAGGTCAACCGTTGTGCGCTCCAGAGCCCTTCAAAAGTCGCAATTTTTAACGCTGTGCCATGCCCCCCCCCAGGTGACCCCCCCATGTCAAAGTCTGTCCGGCCCTGATGGCCGCAGGTTCCAATGTGTGTGCAAAGTTTCAAGAGTTTTCGTGTATGTTAAGGCCCCCGAAATCCCCCAAAACATTGAAAAAAAAAAATAAATAATAATAATTAAAGCTGCAAGCAGCGTTGACCGGGCCCTCGCCGTCTGGCAGTCGCCATCCCGATAGCATCAGGAAAACGGTGCCCAGTTGGCACATGCATTCACAGTAACCCTTTGGACTAACCCTAACTGTCTCTCCTCCTGTCTGACTCTTTCTCTTACCACCCATCCCCCCTCCTTACACTCAGCCACTTACCACACACATAGAGTGCAGAGCAGAGTGAGATCAGATATGTTTTTTAATTTTCTTTCATTCGTGGAGTTTTGTATAATTATGAAATGAACTGTGTTTGATCAGAATGAATAGTTATTTGTATGAAAAAAGTTTCAAAGAGTTAGGATGCTGCACTTTAAATATATAATAAATAATTGAAAATTGAAAATTGAAAATGGAAAATAAAATTCTAGGCACGCTATCTGCCTCAAAAACACAGGAAACAAATATTTGAATGTATTTTGTATTTTTATTTATTTGCCATGGCAACAGCTTTTGATGCATCAGAGACGCCTTTACAGACTCTCATCGGCCGTGTTTTTACATCATTCTGATGAAGTTTGAAGAAAATCGAGTACAAACATATTGTTCGTTGTTCGTTCGTGTGTTAGTTCATTAACCATTGTTAACAAAAGAGACCCTATTTTAAATAGTTACCATGTTTTATGATCTACAACCATTTTTAAATATTATTTTAATGATCTATAAGCATCTGTGAAATAATTATAAACAAATATATTAAAAATAAATACATATTAACTTAGCTGATGTATTTGTTTCTCATTCTAATTAAGTGAACTGAGCAGTATAGTGTCATACTTATAAGATTTTTTATTCTATCAGTGAGATTGTATATATGTATATAAATCATATAATTTTTCCTTAAAAGATTAAAAAAAGATTTTAATGCTCTTTAAGCACCTATACAAAATAATTATGTAAAAGTACACTGACAGTACATTATATATCAACTGATTCTATGGATTATTTTCATTCTTATACACTGAGAATGAGCTAAATAGCATTATTGTTCAAACGATTCCTTATCTTATGAGGACCTCTAGTGTTCATCCCTGGTACTAGAGCTTTAATCTGACAATTTATATGACACTTTTAATGTTTTTGGGGCCTCTGAGCATGATAACATTTTGAAACTACACGTATTTCCTAAGAATTTCTTGTTCTTTATATGTAAAAAGTTTTGATGAGTTAGAATAATGCAATTTAAAGATATATGGAAATAACTCTCCATCTTTTTTACTGTTACTTTCATAAATCACCACATCAACACCGTTCAAGATATCCCAAAGCCGTTCACATTTTAACATCTTCAGTATCTTGCCATCATGTTGACAAAGTTTGGTGTGAACTGTCTGATTCTGCTATGAGTGATATGAATTTATTCAGCTATATTTTTCCAAAAATCCACATTCAAATCAAAATAGCTGACTTCCTGTTGGTTGTAGCTAATGGGTGTAAATTTTTTGCAAAAAAAAATCTGGTGATCAAAAAATATTAGGCTTTAGTTAAGATCTGTTAGTTTTATGGACATTTAGAATGTTTTGTATATGCAGACAAGGGCTTTATGATGGGCCTGATTTGAATTTAGAAAAAAAAAATATTTCTTAAACATGTTTGAAGTTCTTAATAGATTTCACTGTTGCACATTTAGTCTTTTTATTTTTTTACAGTAATGTGCATTTTGCAGTTTGTTTACATGGTGTACATTGGATGCACATATTTATGACTTCTTGTTACAGTATTCATTTAAAATAAAAGTTGTTTAAAATAAACAACTGTGTGCACCCTATTATTAATGTAGATGTGTATTTCAGTAATAAACTTAAGTAGGGGAGTTTTAAGTTACCAGGATTTATATCAAAATAGTGATCCCATGTCTGCAAAACTAACATTTTAAATGAAATATTGATAGCTAATCGATATCGAATCGAATATAATCGAATCGAAACCATAAAAATAACAATCGAATCGAATTGCCAAATTGGTCACAATACCCAGCCCTAATTCACATCCTAATGAATAAACAACCAAGAGTTTAAATATTCCCTTCTATCTCCTCCTCTCTGACTCTCTCTTTCCACCCATCCCCCCTCCCCACTCTCACCCTAACACTCAACAAACACACATCCACTTACCACGCACACACATAAGTGCAGGGCAGAGAGGGATCAGATTTGTTTTTTTTAATTTACATTAATTCATAGATCTTTGTATAATTATGAAATGAACGGTGTCTGATCAGAATGACTTGTAGTCTGTATGAAAAAAGTTTCAAAGACTTTGGATGCTGCACTTTAAAGATATAATAAAATTACGGCTATCTTGTTTTACTCCGATTTCAATCAATCACCACATCAACACCGTTCAAGATATCCTAAATCTGCTCGCAATTTAGAATCTTCAGAATGTTGGCAACATGTCAAAAAAGTTTGGTGTGAATTGGTTGGTTTTCCTGAGAGAAGTATATAAAATTCCACAGCCTGATTTTTCCAAATATCCACATTCAAATCAAAATAGCCGACTTCCTGTTGATCGTAGCTAATGGGTGTAAATTAGAAATGTTTCTGGCTTGATGAGATCAATATATGTACCGAGTTTGGTGACTGTAGGACAAACTAAACCCCCAACTTTTGTCAAAAGGTGGCGCTATGGAGCGCCTGCTCCACGCCCATTTATGGGCTTTTATCAGTGTCTAAATATCATTAATACAGATGTGTGTGTGAAGTTTCATGAAATTCTGAGTATTTTAAGTGGCTTCAAAACACAAAAAGCTAAAGTTAATGTTTGACACGTTGCCATGGCAACATGATAAAAGTTATCGATAAGGCAATTCACAGATTCTCATTGGCCGTGTTTCAACATTATTGAGATGAAGTTTGAAGCAAATTGAGTAAAATTAAGAGGTTGATTTAAAAGCATTTAGAAAACGTTGCGCTTTGTGTTGCCAGTTGGTGGCGCTATAACTTTGACTCCTAATAGTCACATCTCTGTGATCGGCATCATAAGATGAACAAACTGCTGATGTTTGGTCAAAATCAGACAAAGTGTGTTAAAGTAATTAGACACTTCCTGTTTCTCATTTCTCGCCATAACTTTGTCGCCCCGCCACGGCCAAACCGTTCGAGATATCAAAAATCCCCTGGCAATTTTGCGTCCCCAATGTCTTGAGATCATGCTGACCGAGTTTGGTGGCCATCGGTTGGAAGGTCTAGGAGGAGTATTTCAAATTCCATTGCATGCGCTTTTTAGACATCCCTGAATAGCTGACTTCCTGTTTGGTGAAGCACGGACTGTGAGCACGGAAGTTGGTCGGCCCGATGAGGTCTATATGTGTATGAATTTTGGTGACTGTAGATCAATTGGTGTGCGCTCCAGAGTCCCTCAAAAGTCGCAATTTTTAACGCTGTGCCACGCCCCCCCCAGGTGACCCCCCCATGTCAAAGTCTGTCCGGCCCTGATGGCCGCAGGTTCCAATGTGTGTGCAAATTTTCAAGAGTTTTCGTGTATGTTAAGGGCCCCAAAATCACCCAAAACATTGAAAAAAAAAAAAAAATAAATAATAATAATCCTTAGAAAAACAATAGGGCCTTCGCCCTTTTGGGCTCGGGCCCTAATAATAATAATAATAATCCTTAGAAAAACAATAGGGCCTTCGCCCTTTTGGGCTCGGGCCCTAATAACCCTTAGAAGAACAATAGGGCCTTCGCCCTTTTGGGCTCGGGCCCTAATAATCCTTAGAAAAACAATAGGGCCTTCGCCCTTTTGGGCTCGGGCCCTAATAAGAATCCTTAGAAGAACAATAGGGCCTTCGCCCTTTTGGGCTCGGGCCCTAATAAACGGAGCAGATCCAATAGGATCCTCACACCATCGGTGCTCGGGCCCTAATAATAAACGGAGCAGATTCAATAGGGTCCTCACACCATCGGTGCTCGGGCCCTAATAAATGAAAAATGTAATTGTAAAAAAATACACATATGTAGGCTCTAGTGCTACCCATATTTTACCTCATTCATGTGCAGCTTTTATGATAGGGGAGCACAACGTAACACTTTTTGCATTTCTCAGTTTGTGTAAATGTTGTTTGTCCAGTGCAAATATGTCACTTTGTTTCATAATTACAGTGTACGTTTTTTTTTTTTTTTTTTTTTTTTTTTTTTTTTATTTACCTCAAAAGAAAGTAAGTGAAGTGTGACAACATGCCAAGTGGATGGGATACAATGAGAAGCACGTTGTAACATCACCAAATGACAGCTTAAAGTGTTATCTGATCTAATGAAAAATATATACATGACAAACTAAAATATTTGGTCAATAAAATAAAATCATTAACTTTCTCAAATAAAATAATGCCATTTAAAAAAATATATATATAATAATAAAAATAATCTATTTTGAGTTTAACAATGAACACATCGCAACCATGCGTGGGACAACCCTAATCGCAAAACACAGCTACACAGTATAGTTCAAAGTAATGTGCGCAAATAGATGAAACGTTCAGAAAAACACTCCACTCCCTCCACACACAGTTCTCATAGAAAACACGACTCATAAACGAGCAAAAATGCTTTGATTGTGCCCCGCGCTCCCCTAAGTGCTGTATGATCCCACCAATAAGTATTACAAAAACAGCTTTCACAACCCTTCAAATTACAACGTCTAACCTCACAATTGTTAATGAGGGTCGTTCGTGTCACTTTTAAACTTGCCATTTCACCTTTCACCTTCCCCCAACCTATGAATAAAGGTGAGAAGAGCAGGCTTGGCTCCAGGGGGGGTTAAAACCGGATGCATTACAAAATAAAATGCTTCTGCAGTGATCAGCAGTGTTGGGCAAGCTACTTAGAAAATGTTGTGAGCTAAGCTTACAGTTACTCTTAAATGAAGCTTCACTACACGCCCGTTTCACACCGCAAGCGTGAGCAGAGCGTGAGCTTCACTTCAGCGTAACTACATCGTTACTACAGCTGCAGATTCGCAAGAGTATTCACACTGGAAGCGTTTGTAGAGCGTGCATGCAGCTGCTCCAAAGCATTTAGTAATCAGCTTTTTTTCTATGAAACTGATTGCAATTAAATATGAAATTGATAATGAAACTGCAGAAGCAGCTTCAACCCAGGCCTTTTCCTTCGAAGATAAGTTTTTGTAATACGTATTGGTGGGATCATAAAGCACTTAGGGGAGCGCGACAAACAAAGCATTTTGGCTCGTTTATGTGTCGTGTTTTCTATGAGAACTGTGTGTGGAGGGAGTGGAGTGTTTTTCTGAACGTTTCATCTATTTGCGCACATTATTTTGAACTATACTGTGTAGCTGTGTGTTGCGATTAGGGTTGTCCCACGCATGGTTGCGATGTTCATTGTCAAACTCAAAAATAGATTATTTTTATTGTTATATTACGGTGCCCGCCAGGGGACACCTTCAGTTCACTTATGTTTGTCGTGGCCACGACATATAAACTCGTGGGAACGTGATATTATGTCGTGGCCACGAGATATTAATTCGTGGGAACATCATATTAACTCGTGGGAACGTCATATTATGTCGTGGCCACGAGATCATTTTGTTGAGGTAACGACATCCTTATGTCCTGGCCACGAGATATTAATTTGTGGGTACGTCATCCTTATGTCGTGGCCACAAGATGCGACGATGAGGGAACAACATGCATTTCTTGAGGCCACGAGTTTAGTACATAAACAAACCTGCGTGACCATAGTAACCCAGGATTAGATAGGTTTATTAATATTTTATTTTGAGTTAAATGATTGTATCAATTATTATAGAAATTAATAGGCCTACAATATTAATTTATTATATTAACAATAGGCGATGCTGTCTGTGCGCGATGTAGAGAGCATTCAAAAGTTTATCATGAATAAATATTACATAAAGTACATCAAATAAAATAGTCCTACAAGAAATATTTTATGCATCCCACAGTCTTGTCCATTAACTGATCCTATTTTTTCCGTAATATTTGTATTATTCGTTTATATTCGTTATTTTTCCTTTTATTTCGATCTCTTTACTTAACGTTCTTAATGTAAATGATACTGTAAATGCTGGACATGCCAGTAAAGCTTTGATTATGCACTATAGTATTATATAGTCTAGTCTATATAGACGAAACAAAATAAAATATATGTTCAATTCAAACTTTAAAACTACAGTAAAAATCAGTCATAGCCTATATGTCAAGCATTTACAGTATCATTTCCACATAGAACGTTAAGTAAATATATCAAAATTAGGGGTAAAAACGTCTAGGTTACGTAGGTAACCCTCGTTCCCTGAAGGAGGAAAGGAGACGTTACATATGGGAATTCGCTTAGAATCCAATCATCTCTGAGCCTTATACAAAAGGCCAATGAAAATTGGCGAGTGGCATTTGCATGACAAGCCACGCCCCGTACATACGGGTATATATAATGGCGTCGTGCAGCCAGTCAGTCAGGTTCTTCGCTGAGGAGCCGGATCGAGCCGGCGCAGCGCGACGACAAGGCGTGGCAGGGGATGTAACGTCTCCGTTCCCTCCTTCAGGGAACGAGGGTTACCTACGTAACCTAGACGTTCCCCCTCAGTCAAATCACTTCGACGTCACATATGGGAACAGACCCTATGGAACAGGCCACGACCTTGGCGCCGCGTTACGCAACGACCCACGTGCTGGCAAGCGGACGTGTCAGCAGGCGGATACGTAACGTAACCTTCCCAACGCCCTGGGGCCCAAACAAAAAGGGGGCCCACAGGGGTGCCAGTTGAACTGAAGCAGGGGTTGGGGGGGCGGAGCACATGAATACTGTCCATGTGGAAATAAAGAAAATTCAATATATCCGTAAAGGTTCTTAGGGATATACGAGGGAAACAGAGGCCTTCTGGTTGACCTCTGGAGAATACGAGTATATAGCCACAACCTGCGGGGCGAAGGAGACCCGGCAGGAGCACAGTCAGAACTACTCCGCATCCAGCCCTGACTGCGGGGCATGGAGGACCCAGGGTTCACCGGAGGGAACCTACTGGAAATAGCGCCCGGATCCACGTGGGAATGGCGCAACAAGCCGACACTAGCCGTCCTCCCGGTTACCTGACAGAACACGGGAGGAGACGGCCTCTACGCGGAGGTTGTAAAACCTGGCGAAGGTATTCGGTGTCGCCCAGCCGGCAGCTCTACAGATGTCTGCTAATGAGGCGCCATGTGCCAACGCATAGGAGGACGCAACACTCCGTGTGGAGTGGGCGTGAATGCCTAGGGGGCAAGGCTCTCCCTGATATAAGTATGACAGGGAGATGGCTTCTACCACCCAATGAGCCAACCTCTGTTTGGAGACAGCATTCCCTTTCTGCTGACCTCCGAAGCAGACAAAGAGTTGCTCAGTGCGTCTGAAGTGCCGAGTGCGGTCTACGTAGGTGAGCAGAGCACGGACTGGACACAGCAGCGCAGCAGCTGGGTCTGCCTCCTCCAATGGCAGAGCTTGTAGGTTCACCACCTGATCGCGGAAAGGTGTGGTAGGAACCTTGGGCACATAACCGGGCCGGGGTCTCAAGATGACGTGAGAATCGCCGGGCCCGAACTCAAGGCACGTTTCGTCGACAGAGAAGGCTTGTAGATCCCCCACCCTCTTGATGGAGGCCAACGCAGTCAGGAGCGCTGTCTTTAATGACAGAAACTTAAGCTCGACTGAGGCGAGTGGCTCAAAGGGAGGTCCCCGCAGGCCCCGGAGGGCGACGGAGAGGTCCCAAGAGGGTACGAGGCGCGGTCTGGGAGGATTAATCCTCCTGGCGCCTCTGAGGAACCTCACGATCAGAGGGTGCTTACCAAGGGATAATCCATTTACTGCATTGTGATGTGCGGCGATAGCGGCAACATACACTTTGAGAGTCGAAGGGGACAGCCTGCGCTCCAACTTCTCTTGCAGAAAGGAAAGCACTACTGCAATCGTGCATCTCAGTGGGTCCTCTCCCCGAGAGGAGCACCAGTCGACGAACAGACCCCACCTCAGTGCGTAAGCCTGCCTCGTGGAGGGGGCCCGGGACTGAGTGATGGTTTCTATCACGGCTTGGGGGAGGCCAGCGAGGTCTGACGCGTCCCGTCCAGAAACCAGACGTGCAGGTTCCAGAGATCGGGACGCGGGTGCCAAATTGTGCCCATCCCCTGAGAAAGAAGGTCCTTCCTCAAGGGGATTTTCCAGGGAGGGGCTGCCGCGAGGGAAATGAGTTCTGGGAACCAGGTCCTGGCAGGCCAGTATGGGGCGACCAGGAGAACCTGCTCCTCGTCCTCCCTGATCTTGCACAGGGTCTGTGCAAGGAGGCTCACAGGGGGAAAGGCGTACTTGAGCCCCGGCGGCCAGCTGTGGGCCAGAGCGTCCCTGCCGAGGGAAGCCTCGCTGAGGGAGAAGAAGCTCTGGCAGTGGGAGGACTCGGGGGAGGCAAACAGATCTATCTGGGCTTCCCCAAAGTGACTCCAAATCAGCTGGACTGTCTCGGGGTGGAGTCGCCATTCTCCAGGGAGGGTGGACTGCCGTGAGAGCTGATCGGCTGCACGGTTGAGTTCCCCGGGAATGTGAATGGCCCGCATCGATTTCAGCCGCGTTTGACTCCAGAGGAGCAGACGGTGGGCGAGTTGTGACATGCGGCGAGAGCGGAGACCGCCCTGGCGGTTGATATAGGCCACAGCCGCAGTGCTGTCGGTACGAACAAGCACGTGCTTCTGGCGCAACGTCGATTGGAAGCGACGAAGGGCCAGAAGGACAGCCAACAACTCGAGGCAATTGATGTGCCACTGCAGTCAAGGTCCTGTCCAGGAGCCCGAAGCTGCTTGCCCGTTGCACACAGCACCCCAACCCGTGGTGGAGGCATCCGTGTAAACCACGATGTGCCTGGACACCTGACCTAGGGGCACTCCGGCCCGGAGAAAGGCCGGGTCTGACCACGGCCTGCATTAGCCAAAATCATGGCAGTCCACCACATCCACTCATATCTGAATAAATCGAAATAATTGCTAAAAACACCCAATAAAGACAGTGATGATGCAGTCAGGACCGTGGTGCCGGCTTGCTTTGAAATGTATTTGATAATTGCACCAGCCTTGTCTCCCACACCCCAGTCATTTAAATCAGTACATAATAATGAAAAAAATACCTTACAATTAAATTTTTAAACCAGTGAAATTAATCCAAATTTTTAAACCAGTGAACCCCTGTAAACATTTCAGTCCAAGAATCCAGTAAACGAATGGAAATTTCAAAAGGAAATTCACAAATGAAGCATACACCCACTTCTCAAGGCACCACTACACCACTGATTTGCAATTTGCCGTGCATGTGATGACGCATTGTTTGTTTTGCTTACGGCCATATGTGTACATGTGAATGAATTGTACACCGTAGATTTGTACTTTTTGCTAGGCGACAACATTTTATTCAACATCTTGAAATGTGTGATAAACATCGGCGCACGTCCTCTGATGTAACATCAGGAACTAGCGACAACGTATGATGACGTATAACAGTGTTGTAGTGGTTTCCCATTTCTTAGCTAAGCTAAGCTACAGCAACACGGCAAAAGTAGTTTACTACATCTAAGCTATTTTTTATGTAAAATGTAATTGTTCTACATGGTATGAACCAACATCATACCAAATCAATGCTTTCCCAGTGGTCAATAAAATTGTCAGTCATACAGGCATAAAAGTTCAGTTTACTTGTTTATTCAACAACGCTTCCAAACCAATTTGGCAACAAAAATCAGTATCATTTACAGGGCTGGATTTATCTCATATTGTGACATAGGCAAACAAAATTTTGGGGGGTTGAATTCTTTCTTTTAAAAAATGTTTTGAAAAACAATGGCACTTGTTTCTGAATATTAAACGAATAAAACAGGGAAAACACGAAATTTGTAAATAATTACTGGTCCTTCTCAAAAAATTAGCATATTGTGGGAAAAGTTCATTATTTTCTGTAATGTACTGATCAACATTAGACTTTCATATATACTATATACTATATATATATTCATTACAACACAACTGAAGTAGTTCAAGCCTTTTATTGTTTTAATATTGATGATTTTGGCATACAGCTCATGAAAACCCAAAATTCCTATCTCAAAAAATTAGCATATTTCATCCGACCAATAAAAGAAAAGTGTTTTTAAAACAAAAAAAGTCAACCTTCAAATAATTATGTTCAGTTATGCACTCAATACTTGGTCGGGAATCCTTTTGCAGAAATGACTGCTTCAATGCGGCGTGGCATGGAGGCAATCAGCCTGTGGCACTGCTGAGGTGTTATGGAGGCCCAGGATGCTTAGATAGTGGCCTTAAGCTCATCCAGAGTGTTGGGTCTTGCGTCTCTCAACTTTCTCTTCACAATATCCCACAGATTCTCTATGGGGTTCAGGTCAGGAGAGTTGGCAGGCCAATTGAGCACAGTAATACCATGGTCAGTAAACCATTTACCAGTGGATTTGGCACTGTGAGCAGGTGCCAAGTCGTGCTGAAAAATGAAATCTTCATCTCCATAAAGCTTTTTAGCAGATGGAAGCATGAAGTGCTCCAAAATCTCCTGATAGCTAGCTGCATTGACCCTGCCCTTGATAAAACACAGTGGACCAACACCAGCAGCTGACATGGCACCCCAGACAATCACAGACTGTGGGTACTTGACACTGGACTTCAGGCATTTCGGCATTTCCCTCTCCCCAGTCTTCCTCCAGACTCTGGCACCTTGATTTCCGAATGACATGCAAAATTTGCTTTCATCCGAAAAAAGTACTTTGGACCACTGAGCAACAGTCCAGTGCTGCTTCTCTGTAGCCCAGGTCAGGCGCTTCTGCCACTGTTTCTGGTTCAAAAGTGGCTTGACCTGGGGATGTTTCTACTCCAGACTCAGTCCACTGCTTCCGCAGGTCCCCCAAGGTCTGGAATCGGTCCTTCTCCACAATCTTCCTCAGGGTCTGGTCACCTCTTCTCGTTGTGCAGCGTTTTCTGCCACACTTTTTCCTTCCCACAGACTTCCCACTGAGGTGCCTTGATACAGCACTCTGGGAACAGCCTATTCGTTCAGAAATATCTTTCTGTGTCTCACCCTCTTGCTTGAGGGTGTCAATGATGGCCTTCTGGTCGGAAGTCTTACCCATGATCGCGGTTTTGAGTAATGAACCAGGCTGGGAGTTTTCAAAAGCCTCAGGAATCTTTTGCAGGTGTTTAGAGTTAATTAGTTGATTCAGATGATTAGGTTAATGGCTCGTTTAGAGAACCTTTTCATGATATGCAAATTTTTTGAGATAGGAATTTTGGGTTTTCATGAGCTGTATGCCAAAATCATCAATATTAAAACAATAAAAGGCTTGAACTACTACAGTTGTGTTGTAATGAATCTAAAATATATGAAAGTCTAATGATTATCAGTACATTACAGAAAATAATGAACTTTATCACAATATGCTAATTTTTTGAGAAGGACCAGTATATATATATATAT
>NC_133379.1:1535290-1583369 GCF_049309525.1 Garra rufa
CATTCACGTTCCATTTGTAAATCGTATGGTCACACACGGGCATTAATACAATCATAAAGTCAAAATTTTATTGCCATAATTGTCGTTTACAATATTTGCTAAATATATGGCAAATAGCATATACAGAAAGTTATTTAGGTTAAGCGATTCACAATAAAGAAAAAAGTAGATAGCTCTAAATCACTTATTTATTATTATTATTATTATTATTATTATTAGGCTATTATTATTTTAATAACTGGTGTTTTGCGGTGCTCAATTTCCTACACCTTCTACCTTATTTTGTTTATTCTCAGGTTAGGTAAAGATAGTCGAATCTGCCCTATCGTATAAGTAATTTTCATACTCACACCATAGGCTTCAGAAGACTCCTCCGTGGTCTGTTTAGTTCAAGTCTATCAATCAGAGTCTTTTGGCAGGCAGGCTTCTTGGTTATAATAAAGTATAATTTTATTGTCTATAGGTTATATATTTTACATACAAATACTACTATATAAAATAAAGAAATATAAAAGAAAATAAATTGCTATCTTAGTCGTTCGAAGGCTTCAATGGCAGGTCGTCATGGCAGGTCGTCTGGCACCGGAGAAGCTGTTGCAGAACCAGCATCTGATGTCCTCTTCGTACTTCAGTCTTTTATACCCAGCAGGTGCATTCCAATGTCCTTTTTAGAAATCCCCTAAGAAAGTACCTATATAACCTCTCTGCATCTTCGCATTCTTTCTTCTCCGGATTCTTCTCCTCTGCTTCACTCTACGCCTCGTCCACTACAGAACACTCGACGGTAACATTTGAATTCCTCTTGGTCATTCTTTTTAGCAAAGCTCTTTCTAATACATGTTTGTTTCCTAGCTATGTTCTTGCTAGTACATGTTATAAACCTTTTCTTAATAAATGCTTTAAAACAACAAGTATGGTGTTTTACTTAATAAACTACTTTCAATAAAACGTATACAATACAAGTGTGTGGTGTCTTTCTTAATAAACAACTCTCAATAAAACGTATACAATACAAATGTGTGGTGTCTTTCTTAAATAAACTACTTTCAATAAAACGTATACACTACAAATGTGTGGTGTCTTTCTTAATAAAGCTAACACAATACAAGTGTTATATAGAAGAAAAGGACATACTTGCAACAGGAAAATTGCATATTTCATTAACACCCCAGTCTTGCAAGTTTGTTCTGCATCTTGAAACCCATGTATGGCATGTAACATTTCTTATTCTTGACATATTTGCTTAGTCTAGTATACACTTGTCTTGACTCCGTAACAACGTTCATTTGGAATGTGTTCATATATTGATCCACCCAGGGTCATTTGTTCTTAGGCCATATAATTTTACTTTCTATTTTTTTTTTTCCCACTCACAATATCACCAGTTGGCCAAATTTTGATGTTTTGTTTTAATATTGCCCAAATTTTTGTCTCATCAATTTCCCATCAGTAATTTCATGATAACATGTTCCAATCAATTGTCCCTTAGAGTCTTCACAAATAAACGTGCGGCTCCTTCCATTAATCAGACATGTTTTACAAATGTCAACCAATGGAATTCTGGATCTAGGTATAAATACCGTCCCAGTGGCCGTCTACGTCATTTTGAAGCTCTGTCGAGACGTTTGTGTCTAGGGTGGCTGTTCTTTCATCTCCAGCAACTCCCTCAATGTTTTCATTTATGAAATAAAACACTTCATCAAATTTCACTACTCTGTTAACATCATTAGTGTACTTGCCATGCAACTCATACGCTAAAAGCAAGTCATCATTTAGCCAACTTTTGTGAGCACTTAAGTCATTGTACCAGTATCTGGCCCCTGGGTGGAGCAACTTCAGTTTACTCTTGCATTGTTTAAATACATCTGTACTCAGGCATGTGATCAACTCGTGTGATCTTACACAGTATTCCATTGTTACACCATCATCATTAAACCAGGCTATCACTTTACATCTTTTAAAGCAATTTTTACACAGATCTCCCATAAAAAATCTAGTTTTCTGAATAAATAACATCTGATGATAACACATGCATTCATCTTCTCTAACAGCAATACAGTAGTTCGGATTTCGTGACAACAGTTGACCTTGCAGTTCTTTTAAACTCCTATAAAATATATTACAATTCAAAGTATCGCTATACATACTTTACTTATTTCTTTTATTCTTAGTTACAATGTTCAGTTGTTGCTAATGAACAGCATTATTCTTTCTTAGACAGAATAAATATATAATTACCATTTGGTCGAAATGATCAAGTCGTTCAAAGACAGACTCTGCAGTCATCATTCTGCTATGTGCCATATATTCTCTTCGTGTTGGCAAATTAAGTCTTGGTGTGTCCTTAAGTCTTGAAGTGTTCTGCCTTTATGTTACTAGACGTATGAGGTCTTATAGGATCTAGGTTTGACAACACCCACTTTATCAGGTGCATGAATAGTTGAATGTAAATTAGTGTCGGGGTTATTTTACACCCTTTTTACACTTTTCATTATCCTACAGATTCTGAAACAAATCATTCTTATCAGTTTTCTCCAAAATGATTAAAACCAACCGTCCAATTATTGTGATTAATATCACATGAAAATTACTCATGATCCACTTCAAATTTCTATAGGTACTTTTTGACATTCCTCCAAGAAATAAAAAGTTCCTTTTTCTTCGTATTTGTATTTTTTATTTTTAGACCTTACTCTCTTCAATTCCCCTTCTGTACCTTTAGTTTTCTCTGGGTTACTACTTTCTTTAAAATAATGTTTTTTAGCCACTATGAAATATATGAAATGTGGGCTAGCATCTGCATATATCGCCTTATCAGTGTTAATGGTCTTGGATAGCAACCTACTAATTCCCTGATTCATATTATTTCTGTTACTATCTTTTGTTTGCCCATCACACAATTCCAGTTTCTTTTATATCATAACAATATCTCACCATCCAAAATAGTTTCAGATGAACTAATCCTTTGTTATGTCCAAATCACCTCTGAAACTTCTTATCAATTTAGAAACCATATTTGGCTCATCTTCTTTCCTATAGGATTCTGGAATCTCTTCAGGAATTACCTATGTATTTATTTGTTTATCGTTCTTATCTCTTATTCAAACTATAGGTATTGGATATTCCTTCCCTAACTTCTTGTTATCATACTGTACTCTAGCTCGATAATTTCCTACTGTGGATCATTTTATTGGATCCTTAATTTTAATTGGAATTATCTTTCCATACTCACTCATTGCTACTTCTTTCAGCAAATCAAACAGCCTAAACTGTATTATCATCTGATCAGTCATCGTGTTATTCTTCGTTATCAGATTTCTTCACAACAGTGGTTGCTTTAACATTGTTTAAATTTTTACTCCTTGACTTTTAACTCCATCTCCATCTGAGAATATTATCCAATAACTGCCTTTGACTTTTGCCCTTATTCCTGCTCTGTGACTATAACTCTCATCACCTCTTCACTGCCCTGCCCATATACAGCTGATCTAATATATCTCTCTGACCGTGCAAGCTTGGTTTTTAAATCTCTTATTTAATATTTCTAGTACTTTAAAATGCCACATCACATGTAATTTCCAATCAATATCTAGTCTTGGTTCATTTATTAAAACTATTGTCAGGGCACTCTTACCAGTATTTATCTATTATAATACTGATTTGATAAAAGGTTCTTTTCTCTTTTAAAATGCTTAACTTGTCCTAGAGCTATTTCAACTTCCCTAATGGATTCACCATACCCTCCTAGACCGGGAAATGGATTTCTTAACTTTTGCAAACTTTCATATAATGTATATATTTTCGTTTGTAAACAGCTCTTTACACTCTAATGTTTTTCATTTATCTTTTCTTGCTGTTATTCATCTAAGGGTAACATTTTATGATGTTCTATGTTAACCCCTTCTTTTTCTGACTTTTCAAGTGAATTTCTTTGTTTATCACTAAGGTTGTCAATTTCATAGTCTGGGTAAGTGGTACCTTATCCCTGTATCTTGATCCATTACAGTCAAATTTGTTCTGCTTTTTGCCAAATTCCAAAATACTATAATTATAGCTATAGTTATCATTGTTACTACAAAGTTTGGTTTTCTTAAGCAGACCTTTTTCCATTTTCACACTATTCTGCTATATTTCCCTCTGCTCGTCCATTTTGTTTCAGTTCCCGTTATCTTGTATCATACAACAGAAAATGGAGTGCTCTGGAATCTCCCTTAGTCGTTAATCATTCGTTTCCTCACATTCCAGCACTTGCTTCTGGATCTGAAGCTTCAACTCTGAAGTTGTTTTGTGTGTTAGAAGACTTTTCTCTATTGACTGGGCTTTCTTCCCCTTCTAAAAGTCTGATCAACACTCAAAACATTCTATTATTTGTTCCCCTTCTTTGGGGGTTATTTCCAATTCATTATTTAATTGATGAATTGTATACTTACGGTGCCAGACGACCAGACCACTGCCAGCAAATATTCGTTGTTCACTCACTGCCTCTTTTTCTTGCTCTGCCATATACTCAGACTCTAGTTTAGTGTTGAATTCTATTCTTCATTTTTCACTAAACATAGTTTCTCTTAACTTTAGTCCATCCAGAGACATATTATTATTGCTTCCATAACTTACTAATGTCTGTCTTTCACATTTGTACACTAGAGTAAAGCTGCTCTGTTTCTTTTTATGCATGTCACTGCATTTACATTGCACTCTAGAAACAGGGTTATTTTTCTTTCTCTTTGATTTCTTTTCCAAGAACTTACTTAGTTAAAATTAAATTTCTTTTACTCCAAAATCCATTTTCAGATGGCTCTATTGTTTGATTGCTATCATACTCTTCTCACTATCTTATCCATTTTTAGTGTTAAACTTCTAAAAAGGATAAGCTGACTTCTTATTGTCTAACTTTATTATTATTATTAGACATTATCTCTAACTTGACACTTTATTGTTTTTCTTTCTTTGATTTTCTAAGTCACTGTAATACAAGGCTTCGTCCATATATTCATTCTATCTCACATAATTTTGATTTGATCTATAATAAGTATAATTATATACTTCACTTGCATACTGCGATTTCATTTAATTCAGGAGTACAGCATAAAGCTTTATATACAACTATATGTTTCTCTGAAAGTCAATCTTCTTACTCCCTTTGAATGAACTAAGTAGAGTAATTACATTTACACGATTGAGGTCTAAACCAACTAGTTATCTATTCTTCTAATGCTCTTATAATCACATTTGCAGATGCCTCTTTTAAGGATTTTGCCCAAATCCGACTTGAAAATTCATCTACTGCTATCAGCATGTATTTATTTCCTGACCTTTATTTAGGATTTAAAGGTCTAACTATATCTAATGACCATTCTTGACTAACTCTTTCTGGTGTAATTTTACCATAGTCATTTCTTATAGCTTCATTGTATCTTCTTTGCATACAATTTTTACATTTTAGTCCTATTTGTCTATATTTTTCCTCTAATTGGCAATAGTTATATAATTTTCAGATAAAACTTTGCCTATTTAGGTTTATACTGGGATTTTTCATGTATTTTTCATGTATATGTATTTTCTAAACAGTGTTATCCTTGTTTTCTCTGACTACAATTATTCTTCTTAATTTTGCTAACTTGTCTACCTCTCAGTTTCCTTGAGCTACTTCTGTGTCATCTGAGGAATGTATAGTTTGATGAATAACTATCGGATCTAACTCTCTTATTAGATCATAAATTTCCTTCTAGTTCACTATGTTCAACAGGTTTTCCACTAAATTTTCCCTATATGTCTACGTTCTCATTTATTCTTGTTTTAACATATTTGCTATCTTTTATAAGAATAACCTAAGCTTTTATTAGCTTATTTTAATCTTACACAAGCTTTTAATAAAGCTATTATCTCTGCAATTTGAGTTATTCCGAGGACACAGCTCTCGTCTCTTAACTCTTCTCCTTTCTTTACTTGTATGATAAATGTCCAATGAGCTATATTAGCGTCCACGAGAGTTTTTGACCTATCTGTGTACACTGTTATTCCTTTAAACACGTTTACTTTCATTTTCTGACATTTTTCTCTACCTCTATTTTATTTTATAGTTTGAACCTAACCAATCACTGTCATCTCAAATTCTGGGCTTTCGGATCTTTTATTTTTCATTAAATGTCCCGTTATTGCTTCATCTATGTTAATTAATATCTTCTGTCCTTGTGCTAGATCTTAACATTCTGCATATCTCTTACTAATTGCTGCTAGTTTCTTCTTGATAGGTAAAAATTTTTCTCTGGATTTTTCCAGCTTTCACATCTTTTACAAATTAGTATTTGTAATTACTTCTTTCATTTTTTGTTATTAAATAATAACCAGTTAAATCGCAATCTAAATTTACTTTTTAAGCCTTCTCATAATTTCATCCTTTCTTCTTTGACCTAAACTTAGAATTGCGTCTTTTAAGTTTTGTAGCATTTTCTCTGCTTTTTCAGTCCAACCTAATTTACTACCTTTCATTGTAGCATATTGGTTAAGCTTTTTACTAAGCTTAAGAACTATATCCCTTACATAATTCATAAGTCCCATCATTTGTTGTACTTTTTTAACCCTTTCTAAAGTTTTTAGATTTGTACTTCACTTTTTTATTCTTTGTGTAATTTCTCTATTCTCTGCTGATATCCAAAATCCTAAAAATTCACCCTTATCTGTCATTACTTTCTTAAGTTCGGTTTCAATCCTGCCTCCGCTTGGCGATTCACCACTTTCTTTACAGTTTTTACAAGTTTTTCCATTGTTATCAATGATTAATATATCACCACCATAAATCTCTAATTGCTTTAGTATTTCCTTATGAATAGTTTAGTAACTTCATTACGGTTTACATATTACTAAGTTTGTTGCAATTGTTTAAAAACATAATGTGTATTACTTAAAGTAAAAACAGTTTTTTTTTTTTTTCTGTTAATGGAATAGACCAAAAGCCATTCGCTAAATCTAGCTTTAGTTAGAAATCTTCCATTTATAACCTTTTAACTGTGTCTCTAGCATTACTTACATAACGTCTATCTGGTTTCATTACTTTGTTTAATGCTTTACAATTTGTAACTAGTACGTTTTGTCTAGTTTTGGTACTAATTGTATTGGACTGTTTGTTATCGCAGACTTAACTTCTTGAAGAACTCCCTGTTCTACTAGCTCTTCTATTGTTCGATTTAATTCTTCTTTGGCCATTTTAATTTATTGGATATTGCCGTTGAGGCTTATGTATTACACCTATTATTTCATGTGCATATTTATCACTTACTTTTCCACACTCATTTTTATATTTCCTATACGGAGCTTTTCCCATGAATTGTATTAATTCATTTTTCGCTTCTTCTGATCCTATCATTTTGTTTCATATTCTATTTAATTCGGGTTCGATATCTACATTTTTTTTTTTTAATCTCAGGACCTTTTTTTAGATCTCTAGCAGCTAATAAGTTTTCTATACCCTTTAACATCTTCATGCCGAATTTATCTCCTATTTGTTTCTTTTCTATATTTCTATTATAAGCTTGAATTAAAATACTATCTGTAAATTGTATTGGGCTCTGTTATAGTGGTCACATCTGCTCCTGTATCCAAAAATACTCTCCTTCTAAATCAACAAATAAATGTTCTTCATATGCTATTACTCTCTGGTCATAAATGTTCCGTTTTAACAGACCAAATGTCCTTCATTGTGGTACTTTTTGTTTTTTCTCTATTACTCCTGTTTCATTCCCTACATTTGACTGCATATCTTTTTAGACTATTGTCTTTATCAAAATTATTATTATTATTATTTTTTAAATAGTTCCGTCTAAGATGAGAGATCTACTGCCTGAACACACATTAAATTTGATTCTTCTGTTTTACACTTTTGAATCACACGGCTTCTTTCTTCTGGAGTCATTTTTCTTCATCTATCTTCTGAAATATAATTTGATTTTCCAGGATTACTTCCTATGTCATTTTTTCCTATTCTTGTATTATTTTTCTCCCTGATTTTCATACTCTGTTTTTTTTTCTCTAGTACCTCTGTTTTTTTTTCTCTCTCTCTGTCTAATTTGAAAATGAGTATTATATGTTTTCCCTTCACTCACTTTTGTATTCTGCTTTTTCAACAGATTAACTTTTTGTTGTTTTTGCCTAAGTATATTTTGGGATTCTTCTTTTCACTATTCTTACATGGTGATAACTCAGATCAAATTAGCTAGTCTCTCTTCTATTTATTTCTTAGCTACAGTATTCTAAAATTGCTATTAACTTATATCCGCCTGGAATATTTCATCCTACATCTCTTAATAACCTTACTTTATCTGTCATAGGTATCTCTTCTTCTATCGATAACCATACACTTAACTCTGGAACTTGATCTTTGGACGCGTTTATTAACATTTCCTTCCATTGCGTATATTTGTCCTCTGTCACGGTTAAATTCCTCACCCTCTCTATAACTGTTGCTGAAATTGCATGACCTGTACATGTATGGACTAAAGCGAGTTATAGCTCCGCAACCTAAATTTGCATTCTCTGCCGCTTTTATAATCCGATCTGTATAAGCATTATGATTTTCTCCTGCCTTTTTAGATCCTATTTGCTTTCTAACTGCCTCCGTTAACTGAAGTTCTAATAACTTTGCCTGTATATCATTTTGCTCCTCTCTACTCTGTGTTGGAGTTGTAAATTCTAATCGCTTCGCTGGAGTCTCCCACATTCCAGTGGCAGGTGTAAAAGGACCTCTCTCTTTTTCCCGTTCTTGGTCTGTCTCTTCGCTCTCACAACTCTCTGAAGTCCCTGATTTCTAGTTTTGCTATAGTCTGCCGACCCCTCACAGTATTCAACTCCCTCCTTATTTGCTTTAGTTCTACGTTTAAGCTTTTTATCTCTTTTCCATCTCTCTAATTATTTTCTGTTAAATTCAAACCCTTTTGGCATATAATTTGTTTACCTATTTTTGACCATTCATTTTACCTCGCTTATCTTAGTGGCATAAGGTGACTGGCTTGCTGTTCGCATTTGCCTGTAAGTTAAATTATTTTCAGGAACAATCTTCCTAACCCATTTTCCTCTTAAATCTCTTCCTCTGTGGGATCTTTATACTTAGTTCCTTTAATTTCTATTTCTGGTCATTCACTTTAAATTTGTTTGGTCACTCTTCTTAATTGCAATCCACCTCCTTTTTTTCTAATGTAGTCTTGTATCTTATCATATTTCTAACTCTATTTCACTACTTTTACTTTCTTTAGTTAGTGTTGACTAATAAGAGTCTTTTTCTTTTCTTCTTTACTACTCATTTCTATTTCTTACTGGTTTTTCGGAGCTCCCTTCTATCTCTCTGTGGCAGAAACTGCCGTTCAGTGGTTTTTATTACTCCCTTTCTCTCATTGTAAGTTTGTTTTTAGTTTTCTCTATTCTTGTTGTTCATTAACAGGCTTATTTTATCCAATGCCTTTTCTACTTATTTTTTCTAGTTAGCATTCCTTTATCACTGCTATTCCAAAATGTCTAAACTGTCCTATTCTTATTAAGGTTAAGTGTATTATTTTAACCTCTCTACTGATTGCAATTTCAATCAAGGACTACATTATTGTTTTATCTTTTAATTTTGAGTATTTTATAGTACGCAACTTCGCCATGCAGTCTGTCATTACGGCATGCATTACAAAATTCCAGTAAGGCGATCCAGTCGTAATTCTAAAGGATCCTGGACTCTGCATACCTAACTATTTTTGTGTATTTTCTATCTCTCTTTACGCCTGTTCTTCTAGCAGTCTAGAAACGGCACTTATCTGTACGGGTTCTTTTTCAATAACCACAATTCCTCCTCTAGTTTCTTCTATTAAACCATCATACATTATAAATTCAATTTTGCCAATTTTGAATCCCTGTTTATTCAGCCTAATTACCGATCCTGGCTCTGGCATTATTAAGCTCTCTCTATTGCTATTCTCAACCTCTTGTTTTCCTGAAAGATTTTCTTCTTCAGTTTTTAAGCTAATTATTTCCTTATCTTCTTTTTTACTACTTTCCATTTTTACCTACTTTCTTAGTACTGTATTACGTACTCTATTATTACTATGTTAGTTTCTCTTGAATAAAAATTCAATATACTTAAATTTGAGAATCACTATCTCATTTTTCTAAAACTTTACAGTTTTTAATGTCTCTGGATGGTTACCAAATTATCTCAAATCGTTTTTTCTTCTTTAAACCGACTTTCTCTTCTTTTACGGCACTACTCTAACATACACGTATTTAAGAATCTTTCGTCCTACATACTTGTATGTTTCTGGGCTTCACCATCATTTAGTGGAGCGTCCCCCACTTGACAGTTTTATAGCTGCTTCTAAGTTTCACAAAAACTTAGCTAATCTCAGGAAGCGCTTTCCCTTCAGAGATTTTTAGTTTTGTGCGCGCACACAACCCTTTATGGGTCGTATAAATAACTCATTTTGAATTATTTTTAGTTTTCGAGTTTCCTATAGGTTTTCCCTACCTATTAAACTCTATATTTTCGTGCCTAAATCGTATTAGCTGAGTTGAGCAAGTGATCATTGATCCTGGCCAGAAATCAATGGTCAATATGCCCCCCCAACACGTTGGGCGCCATGTTTTGCGGTGCTCAATTTCCTACACCTTCTACCTTATTTTGTTTATTCTCAGGTTAGGTAAAGATAGTCGAATCTGCCCTATCGTATAAGTAATTTTCATACTCACACCATAGGCTTCAGAAGACTCCTCCGTGGTCTGTTCAGTTCAAGTCTATCAATCAGAGTCTTTTGGCAGGCAGGCTTCTTGGTTATAATAAAGTATAATTTTATTGTCTATAGGTTATATATTTTACATACAAATACTACTATATAAAATAAAGAAATATAAAAGAAAATAAATTGCTATCTTAGTCGTTCGAAGGCTTCAATGGCAGGTCGTCATGGCAGGTCGTCTGGCACCGGAGAAGCTGTTGCAGAACCAGCATCTGATGTCCTCTTCGTACTTCAGTCTTTTATACCCAGCAGGTGCATTCCAATGTCCTTTTTAGAAATCCCCTAAGAAAGTACCTATATAACCTCTCTGCATCTTCGCATTCTTTCTTCTCCGGATTCTTCTCCTCTGCTTCACTCTACGCCTCGTCCACTACAGAACACTCGACGGTAACATTTGAATTCCTCTTGGTCATTCTTTTTAGCAAAGCTCTTTCTAATACATGTTTGTTTCCTAGCTATGTTCTTGCTAGTGCATGTTATAAACCTTTTCTTAATAAATGCTTTAAAACAACAAGTATGGTGTTTTACTTAATAAACTACTTTCAATAAAACGTATACAATACAAGTGTGTGGTGTCTTTCTTAATAAACAACTCTCAATAAAACGTATACAATACAAATGTGTGGTGTCTTTCTTAATAAACTACTTTCAATAAAACGTATACAATACAAATGTGTGGTGTCTTTCTTAATAAAGCTAACACAATACAAGTGTTATATAGAAGAAAAGGACATACTTGCAACAGGAAAATTGCATATTTCATTAACACTGGTTAGGGCTATTTATTTTTAACGCCTGACAATTATGCCAGTAAAGTTTTGACTTTTTGATTGTATTTATGCCCGTGTGTGACGATAAATGAGCATGTTTTCATTTACAAATGAAACTACGTGAATGATTCATTCCTCAGTAAAACAGTTTAGTATTTATATAGTCTAGTCTATTAATTAGACGAAACAAAATAAAATATGTTCAATTCAACCTTTAAACTACATTCCAGTAAACATCAGTCATATAGCATATGTCAAGCATTTACAGAATCATTTACATGAACGTTAAGTAAAGAGAGACAAATTAAGGGGGGGGGGGGAACGAATATAAACGAAAATAAAAATATATACAAAAATAACAGGCTAATAAAAATAATAGTAGTAATAGTAATAATAATGATAATGATAACAATATTAATACAAATACGGAAAAAAGACTATTAGTTAATAGAAGGAATGTAGGCCTATTTTACTGTGTGACAATAAATTATTTCCAAATGAAACTACGTGAATGATTCACTCTTCAATTACTTGTCTATTAATTAGACTAACTAAAATACAATATATGTTAAATTTAACCTTTAAACTACATTCGAGTAAAAACCCCAGTCATAGAACCTTTACAGTATCATTTACATTCAGAATGTTATGTAACGAGATCAAAATGAAGGAAAAAATAACGAATATAAACGAATAATACAAATATTACAGAAAAAAAGAAGGTCAGTTAATGGACAAGATTGTGGGATGCATGAAATGTTTCTTGCAGAGCTATTTAATTTGAAGTACATGTAATATTTATTCATGATACACTTGTGAAAGCTGTCTACATTGCGCACAGACAGCATTAGCATATACAGCATCGCCTATATAATTATTTAATATTGTATTAATTTCTATAACAATTAATATAATAATTTCTTAACTCAAAATAAAATATCTCTAATAATTCTGGGTTACTAATGTCACGCAGGTTTGTTTATGCATTAAACTCGTGGCCAAGAGAAATGCATGTTGAGAAAAAATAAATTTCACGAAAATAATATAAAGAAAACAAATGGAATGAGGGATAAGCTTTAAAGTTCACGTAAAAGCCAAATATTAAGCGGCATCCTTCATGTTTTCTTTATTCAGCAAATACTTTACAGTTTTGAATTATGTTCAGCTTCTGTTTTTATGACCATAAATGACAGGGTTTTTTTTTTTTTTTTTTTTAGAAAAACGTCCGAACGCCGGTCTCAAAAGTAGAAGCGAAAGTCTTGTTTCCACCAGCGCAGCATTTTTTTCTTCACCGTAATTGATGGATGTCTAAAACATAAAAATAAGGAGAAGCCTAAAACATATAAATGCATACATTTCTTAAAATAATAACATCTGAACTTTGTACACAACAATACGGCAACGACTTTACAACAGGACACATTATTTTATTTTAAAGTAGCTTGTACACCAATGGATTTCAGATGTCGGGATATTTCTTGAGTAGAACTTCCAGCAGACCGCATCTCCACAGCATAATCGCTCTAATATTAAACATGCGGGTCAGGAGGCGGGTCGGGTACAATATTTTATTTTTTTATTCGGCAGTCCGAGTTGCGGGCGGGTTAGTTGAAAATGTCGGTCGGGTTCGGGTTGTTTATCCACTGACCCGCATCACTGGTGTCAGGGCCGTGGACACTAATGTTTTGTGAAAAGAGTGGAGCGTGTGAGGGAAAGCTTTCCCCTTCTCCCTTCTCCCTGGCATGCATTTGAATGCTGAATTCGAAATGCAACTGAATGCTAGACAGTCGGAATCCGCCCCCCGCACCCCCAAAAGAGTCTCCAATGTTGATTACAAGGCAACAGACAGCATTCAACACCACACCCCACCCCCTGTCACACCCTCTGCACGTTCCCTCAGCCCCAGTCATCATGATCTGTCACCGCCCAACCAATCACCCACGCACCACACACGTGAACTATCACCTGACTTCTAATTACCGTCACCTGCATCAGCAATCACCCATTCCCTTTAAATACTTACCTCATTCATTCACTCACCGGCTGGAATCGAAGTTGCATGGACACTCTTCTATGAATCTTCTTATCCTTGTGCGGATCATCCTGTACTCTCTCATTGGAACCCTTGTGTGTACCTATGGACACAAAACACACACAATTCTAAGGGAAGTGACTTTCGCTCATATTAATGATTGCTGACGATCTGGTATTTACCTGTTGGATTGTGATTGAAGATCTGTCTCCCTCAATCCATACTTACCTGTTGTTACATCTGCTTGGAGCGTGCACTATTTACAATAAACATCACCAAATATACTTACCTTCTCTGTGTGTGTGTGTGTGTGGACGTGACAGGATTCCAGCCCAGGAGAAACTCTGATCCCGTTTCCTCATGGAGGCTAATGCAGTATTCCAGGATCCTTTCGCGGAGATGGTGGGCGCTCTCCGTCAGTCATTACCGTCCGTCTCCGCCGCTGCCCGAACGAATGTTCCGACGTTCGCTACTCCTCCCCTCGCTCACCCAATGAACTATGCCGGCGACCCGGGCAGCTGTAATGGTTTTCTTCTTCAAACTTCTCTATATATTGAATCCAATGCTCATAATTTCCTTAATGAAATCTCCAAGATCTCCTTCATGATTTCCCTCCTCACTGGACCAGCACTCCAATGGGCGGAGGCGCTCTGGAGTGCTAGAAGCCCAGCATTAGTCACCCACAGTGCGTTCGTCGCTCATTTCAAGGAGGTGTTTGGAGTAGCTCTCTCTCCCCTCACTGTGCACGATGAACTCATCACGCTTCGTCAAGGTACATCCAACATTCACGAATACACCCTACGTTTTCGATCACTAGCCGCCAACAGTGGTTGGAACCAGATCGCCCTCTTGGCGGCGTATCGAAAGGGACTCAAACCCCAAATTCGCAGGCATATGGTTACCTATGACGATAACGTTCCTTTAGAAAACTTCATTAAGAAAGCTATCAGCATCTCTCAACATCTTTCTGCTTGTCCCTCAACGGCTCTAGTCGCTAATAGCCCTCCTTCCAGAGCGCCTTCGCCCCAACAGGACATCGAGGAACCCATGATCACTGATACTTACCGCCTGGATCCTGCGGAACGGAGGCGACTGATCGACAACCGGCTGTGCCTGTATTGTGGAGAAGCCTCGCACCTCATCAATGTCTGTCCAGTTCGTCCGCCTCGTCCAATGGTGAGTACTGTTTCTATAACCCCTGCCATCTCTCACTTACCATACACCAATGCCACCCTGATAGTTGACTCTCGTACTCTCCCCATACATGTGCTGGTGGACTCTGGAGCGGCCGGCAACTTCATTTCATTGTACTTCGTTACAAAGCATCAGATTCCCACTGTTCGCAATGAGATCCGATATCAAATAACCACCGTCCAGAACTCACCATTGGGTGATGGCAAGATCTCCCAGCGAACACCAGAATTGATGCTCATCTCTCAACATAACCACCTGGAAACCCTCACCGTCCTAGTACTTCCGCGAGCCAACGTCGATGTCATCCTGGGTCGACCCTGGCTCGCGAGACACCAACCCCGCATCGATTGGAGCACAGGAGACATACTAGGGTGGAGTGCAGGATGTAAGGATCATGGTTACCGTCCATCATCATCAGTCACGAAATCCCCGCACCGCTCCATTTCCCTTCACGCCACATCCATTGAAAGTCCTGCCACACACACCTCCATAACCATTCCTCCCATCTATCAAGCCTTCTTGGACGTTTTCAGCAAAGAACGAGCCACTCAGCTACCTCCACACCGGCCCTGGGATTGTAGTATCGACCTACTGCCAGATGCCAAATTACCCCATGGAAAAATCTACCCTCTTTCACGTCCTGAGCAGGAGGCAATGGAGAATTATATCAAGGAGGCTCTCCAACAGGGGTTCATCAGACCTTCCACGTCTCCTGCAGCGTCTAGCTTCTTCTTTGTCTCCAAGAAGGATGGTGAACTCCGGCCCTGCATAGATTATCGGGTGTTGAATGATGCTACGGTAAAGTTTGCTTACCCACTTCCACTAGTTCCAGCTGCCTTAGAGGAGCTGCGGGAAGCCTGCATCTTCACCAAGCTCGACCTCCGCAGCGCCTACAACTTGATCCGTATCCGAGAAGGGGACGAGTGGAAGACTGCCTTCATTACCCCGACTGGCCACTATGAATATCAGGTGATGCCCTATGGCCTGGCCAACAGTCCTTCCATATTTCAAAATTTTATGAATGAAATCTTCCGTGACTACCTTCACCGTTTCACCATCATCTACATTGAAGACATTTTGATCTACTCACGTAACCTGGAAGAGCACCAAAACCATGTCCGCCAAGTTCTCCAACGTCTCCGTGAGTATCAACTCTACTTGAAGGCGGAAAAGTGTGAATTCCATCAGCCTACCGTCTCCTTCCTCGGATACGTGATCTCTGCGGAGGGAGTCCGCATGGAGCCCGGTAAGGTGGATGCTGTGGCAACATGGGCGGAACCCAAGACTGTGAAGGAACTCCAACGCTTCCTTGGCTTTGCCAACTTTTATCGACGCTTCATAAAGAATTACAGTCTCCTCTCAGCACCCTTACTTCTCTTCTAAAAGAAGGATGACGGGTGCTGCACTGGACATCGGAAGCTCAGCAAGCCTTTGACCGCCTCAAGCTCATGTTTACCTCAGCTCCTATCCTCAAACATCCTGATCCTTCGTGGCCATTTGTAGTGGAAGTGGATGCGGCAGACGTAGGCGTAGGAGCCGTCCTGTCCCAGTGGTCTGGTGAACCCCGATCTCTCCATCCGTGTGCGTACTATTCCAAAAAACTCACCCCTGCCGAACGGAACTATGGCATAGGTGACCGTGAATTACTGGCTATTAAGCTGGCCCTCGAGGAGTGGCGGCACTGGTTGGAGGGAGCCCAATCCCCCTTTACCGTTATAACCGATCACAACCTCCAGTACCTCCAACAGGCCAAAAGACTTAACGCCCGTCAAGCACGCTGGTCGATGTTCTTTGCTCGCTTCAACTTTCACATCACTCACCAACCTGGTCACAAGAACACCAAAGCTGATGCTCTATCCCGTATGTATTCACCTGAACCTACCACTGATACTCCTGAACCTGTTTTGTCCCCTTCTGTGTTCCTAGCACCCATCCTGTGGCGTACAGACCAGGAAATTGAAGCGGCCACCCTTGAGGAGCCTGCTCCACCTGGACTTCCTCCGGGTCGCACCTATGTTCCTCATAGTCACCGGCTGCTCCTATTGGATAGTGCGCACACGTCCCCTGGCTCAGAACACCCTGGCAGTAGGCGAACCCTCTCGCTCCTCCAAAAGAAGTATTGGTGGCCTAACATGACCAGGGATGTTACTCGGTACGTCCGAGGATGCTCGGTTTGCGCCGTTAATACCACACCTCACCGTCTACCTGAAGGTAAACTTCAACCCTTACCCATTCCTCGCCGACCCTGGACGCACTTGGGAGTAGACTTTGCCACCGATTTGCCTCCCTCTCAGGGTTATACCACAATCCTGGTGGTCGTAGATCGTTTTTCCAAGGCCTGTAAATTAATCCCTCTCAAAGGTCTTCCCACAGCACTGGAAACTGCCGAGGCGTTGTTTCATAACGTATTCCGGAACTACGGGCTTCCTGAAGACATCGTATCCGACAGAGGGCCTCAGTTCATTTCCAGGGTTTGGGGAGCCTTCTTCCAATTACTGGGAACTACAGTCAGCTTATCATCCGGATATCACCCTCAAACCAACGGGCAAACCGAGCGGAAGATACAGGAGATCTCCCGTTACCTTCGGTCGTATTGCTCTTAACATCAAGACACCTGGAGCCAGTATCTACCGTGGGCTGAGTATGCGCAAAATTCCCTCCGTCAGACATCTACTGGTTTAACCCCATTTCAATGTATTTTAGGATACCAACCAGCACTGTTCCCATGGACTGGAGAAACCTCAGAAGTGCCCGCGGTGGATCACTGGTTCCGGGAGAGCGAGAGGGTGTGGGACTCAGCTCATGTCCATCTGCAACGGGCAGTACGGAGGCACATGGAAAACGCCAATCGCCGCAGGTTAACCAATCCCACTTACCTTCCAGGAGACCAGGTATGGCTTTCAACTCGGGACATCCGCCTCCGTCTGCCCTGCAAAAAGCTGAGTCCCCGCTACATAGGGCCTTTCACCATTCATTCACAAATCAATCCTGTCACTTACCGTCTCAACTTACCTCCACGTTACCGGATCTCCCCCACATTCCACGTCTCCTTACTCAAACGTCACATTGACCCAGTCTCTCCTTCCTCCACAGAATTGGAGCCGCCCCTCCCTCCAGACCAGCCGGAAGTCCTTGGAGATAACATCTACCAGGTCCATGAGATCCTTGACTCCCGGCGGCGGAACGGCCAACTCCAGTACCTCGTAGACTGGGAGGGGTTCGGACCAGAGGAGAGATCATGGGTACCTCGCGATGACACCTTGGATCCTGCTCTCCTCGAGAATTTCCACCATCAACATCCTGAACGCCCAGCTCCCAGAGGTCGAGGTCGCCCCCGTCGCCCGAGTCCCCACACGTGAACTATCACCTGACTTCTAATTACCGTCACCTGCATCAGCAATCACCCATTCCCTTTAAATACTTACCTCATTCATTCACTCACCGGCTGGAATCGAAGTTGCATGGACACTCTTCTATGAATCTTCTTATCCTTGTGCGGATCATCCTGTACTCTCTCATTGGAACCCTTGTGTGTACCTATGGACACAAAACACACACAATTCTAAGGGAAGTGACTTTCGCTCATATTAATGATTGCTGACGATCTGGTATTTACCTGTTGGATTGTGATTGAAGATCTGTCTCCCTCAATCCATACTTACCTGTTGTTACATCTGCTTGGAGCGTGCACTATTTACAATAAACATCACCAAATATACTTACCTTCTCTGTGTGTGTGTGTGTGTGTGGACGTGACACCCCCACTCTGCCATTCATAAACATTTCGCTCTTAATACTGCATGCTGCTTAACGCTGATGGCCTCATTAACGGCTACTTTTCAGAAAACTGAAAAAAAAAAAAAACTTGTACTGATCGTTGGTCGGAGATTCAACCCGCAGTTCGTGACTGGAAGCTGATAAGAGACAGACTTAACGAACTTCTCCGAAATAGAAGAACTACTTTTCCACTTAAAAAAAAAAAAAGAAAAAAGGGAAAAAAAATTGCATAACTCACTGGAGCACTTTTGATACTTAACAATTGTATTCATTGTCAGTCATATAATAAAAGCTTTATTGTTTTGAAAAGTGAGCCTTCTGTTTATTTGTCTAAATTATTTTCTATATTAGGATATAATACTAGGCTATAGTATTTACATGGACATTAGGCCAAATCTACATGGGTTTCTTCCCTTTCCCTTCAATTATTTTTTAAGGAAAAATAAATAATAAATAAAAAAAATAAACTGCATGGGCAGCGCGCCATCATAATGTACAGCATCAAAAATGTAAGAACAAATCTAAAGAAAATAATAATAATAATAATAATAATAATAAAATAAATTATTAACACTCCTAAAAGTACAGTATAGTTTTTTATTGCTCATCTCTACCCAAATCAATCAAATCAAGTGTATCTAAAATTGTATATATGGTATGAAAAAGACGAGCTACCTCTCAAACATGCATATCTTCATTTGATGTTGCTAATAATAATAATAATAATAATAATAAATTAATTAATTTTTAACTCTATAAAAACTGTAATTTATATTTATCCTCTCCATTTCTATTTCTCTCTACTCAAATTAATTGTCAGTGTATCTAAAATTGTGTATCTTAGAAAAAGAAAAAGACGAACTACCTCTTAAACATGCATATCTTAATTTGATGTTGCTTTAAAACGCTGAAATATATAATGTATTTTATTCTGAAGGTGAAAGTTGTCGAGTTATTTAACTGCCCGCGGCGCCGTCAGGATCACTTGATTTTTTCCTCTTTAATAAAGTGGATACAGCTTACAATACTCCTTCAAGAGTACAGCATTGCTCAAAACTATGCTATTTTACCTATTTCTGTTATTTGTGTACAATCACAATAAAAAAACAGATGTGTAGGCTATTTGTAAAAAAAAATGCAAACAAGATGCTGGTTTAAGGGCGCATCACAGAAATTGCCTACAATTCTGCATATAGGCTTGCTACTTATAAATTTTATTTTATTTCGTTTTGTTAAATTATTATTCATTAAGAAAATTATATTTCGCATATGGGCATTTTTATTTCTTTTACATACAGCTTTTTTGGGGTTTTCTTTGTGCACAAGCTCTGCATGTGATGTGCGTGACGTTCTGATGTTTCTGCTGCTTTTTGCTTGTGTACAATTAACCCCTCAAAACGAATTTAGCTGTTATTAAATATCCGCACGGCTTCTTTTTGCCGCCGGCCCTAAGCTGTCGGCTATAGGTGCGTCCCGCTGGCGGGGATGAATAATAATAACGTTAATAACTGTAATATTTTTGAAGCGCGGCTGGCTTGACCGCAGTCAATAATTTGCCATTGTCGAGTGTCTGCCACAGAGTAATCATGTCAGGTTAGGCCCAGGTTTTACACTGAGTAGGCAGAAATATATAAAGATCAAAAAATACTGTTTTCTTTGTGTTTATTTGATTCCTGTTCAAGACACTTCGATAAGAATGGCTGTATATTGTTGATATAGGCTACAGAGTTAAAATTTTTTACAGTTTCGATTGTTGGTGTGCCTTGTCATTTTTTTTTTCAAATAAAAATGTACCTTGGCTCAAAAAAGGTTGAAAAACACTGAACTATTGTACTGGTATTTGTGACCAATGCCCCCTAGAGCTGGCCATGGTGTTTGGCTACAGAATGTTGTTCCTTGCACCACCTGGTGGATATTATATGAAGTGCAACAACATTGTAAAAAAATCTAAAAAAGCCGCTGCAGTAGGACGCGTGGCCACGCGTGCCGAATTGCAGGCTGCCGCGTGAAAATAGACGCATTTTTAATGGCCAGATCTGTATGCCAAGAGAAGCAGCATGAAGGCAAAATAAGAGGACTGATGTGCAACATTGAGTCCTTCTACTAGGAGAATGTTTTGTCTGAATGTTAAGTTGTCCATTGGCTGTCTTTACAAAACCTAAGAACAAAAGTAACAAACAAAAGTATTTTTTAGTATAAGCAAACAATTTCATTGTGAATAATGGATATTACAAATATTACAATGTGTAAATATAGAGCACATTTAGCAAAATACATTATTTGCTATCACTACATGGAAGCAATAATATTTTTTATAATATTTATAAATATATATATATATTTTTTTTGTTCCATACATAAGTTTAACAGTTTTTCTTCTTCTATTTTCTTTTACATAGAGAAAACTGCTTAATGTAAAAAGCAGAACATCTGTATTAATCAACACTGTGTAACCTTATTAAGAAGAAAATACATAAAAAACAAAATGTTGCATCTTGCCTCAGTCTGAGATCCTTCCCTAAGCGATTAGGTCAAACAGTATGATTTGTAGCACTCTGCATACAATCTTAAAGACTCTTACTTTGTAATGTGTGGTTTATATTTGCTTCTGTGATCTTGCTATCCCAACAGGGAAAACTTTTACATAGCATTTGTTGTTTGTTGCCATGAACAAGGCTGTTGATCGTATGTTTGTGGTGACAAATAAAGCTAAAACCTGCCAGTGTTATTGAATGTGATATGCGTGTTATGGAGCGACAGAAGCGTAAAGCGGGCAGATCCATATGCAAAGCTTTATTCATAATCATGGTCAAACACAGGCATAGGGTCATGCAGATTCTTTTCAGTTGAGATTATAAATATGAATCCAATGTTTGATACCATTGCAAAGACATATGCCAAGAGAAGGAGCGTGAAGGCAAAATAAGAGGAGTGATCTGCAACATTGAGTCCTTCCACTAGGATAAGGTTTTGTCTGAATGTCAGGTTGTCCATTGGCTGCCCTTTACAAAAAGAACAAAGAAACAAAAAAAAGTATGTTTTAGTATAAGTGAACAATTTCATTGTGAATAATGCATATTACAAAACAAGGTCGACGGGTCGAACAATGGCAAACAGGTATATGAGGGCAAAACACAAGAGTAATCTGAAAAACAGGCGAGGGTCGATAATAAGCATAATCCAGGGTAGGCAAAAAACGTAATCCAATAAACAAACGAGAGTACCAGGGCAGGCAGCGAAACAGACAAGATGAGATGAACCAGGCAGAAAATCAAGACACGAATGACTAGACTAGATAACAAGACTTAACTTGAACTCAGGAAACTTGGAAATTGGCTCCGTAAATGTAGCTAACTAGGAGAGTGCTAGATGCTATGCAATACTTGGCCATCTGAAAGAGGAGTCCAAGGCTTATATAGCGTGTTTGATTGATTGATCAGCTAAGACGTGACAAGACTCTGGGAGGTCAGCTGTATCCTGACGTGATGCAGGAACTATGACTTGACTCAGGAAGAGCAGTTCTGACTTGACTCAGGAAAAACAGCTGTGACTTTACATGACTTAGGAACAACAGCTCTAACTTGACTTGACTTAGGGAGAGCAGCTCTGACTTGACTTCACTCAGGGACGGCAGCTGTGACATGACAGCGTTGTTGTTGCCGCCATTTTGTGAATGGGCTCTGCTGTAACGGCCATTATATGAACACGCTCTGCTGCGGCCGCCGTTTCAAAGCGGGTTTAAACACTGGAGTCACGATCAGCATACTAAAATGTCCGGGAGCTTGAAACAAGAGTAATCCGAAAGACAGGTGTGGGTCGATCAATGGCGAACGTAATCCAGGGGGCCAGGCAAAAGGGTAATGTAGACTAGATAACAAGACTTAACTTGAACTCAGGAAACTTGGAAATTGGCTCCATAATGTAGCTAACACTAGGAGAGTGCTAAATGCTATGCAATACACAGCCATCTGAAAGAGCAGTCCAAGGCTTATATAGCGTGTTTGATTGGTTGCAGCTGTGTGTGTGTAATAAATGCAATGGATGATGGGAAATGTAGTCCAGGGTGACATGTAACAGCCTGTGTAGTGTGATAGTCAATGGAATGGTACGGCAACCTCTAGTGGCGGACAGACACAAGACCATAAACAGTGTTTGTGACAATGCCCCTTTGATACTGTATATTTGTTTATCCATAGTTAAGTGTTTATAGCAGTGTGGACAGACACTTTAGTATTTGTAAATTGCTGATATTCTCAAAGAGCAATATAAAATCTACATCACAGTTTTTACATGACTGTTCCAAGTCTATGTGAAGGATGTGAAAATTGAACGGAACAGCATACAATGGAACAACATATTGAAAGTACAGTTTTTTTGTTTTTGTTTTTGTTTTTTGTTTTTTTTGATAAACTATGTCAGCTGTCACCAGTTTAGTCTTAATAGTTTTCTCTTGTTCAATGATTCCAAAAAAATGTATGTTAATAACAGGTGTAAACTATTAAACTCAGTTCAGTTCACTTTCACATTAGTACTGTCCAAATAATACTCCAGTGTTGATATGCTCATAATTAGTCTTTAAGGGGAAAGAGAGAGAAAAAAAAAAATTCCTGTAGAAATCTGACATTAATTTAACATAAAGTAAATCTAAGCAGTGACATTGCTTTGACAAGAAAAAAACTTTTTTGGCATCATATGTATCGAGTTAAAATCAAGTGTTAGATTAGTGCACGTAGAAAAAAATAGATATATATTTTATTGACAATACATTTTTATCACTGGGGAAAAAGCATAATACATTACTTTATAATATAGACTATTGAATTTTTATGAAAACATAAATAAATAGATAAATACTTTTAAGAATCCCCTATTTTCCTATTCCAAACTTTAACGATCTTCTGTCTTATCTCTTTGGTTTGTAAACCATATACTAAGGGATTTAATCCTGGTGGTATAATGTGAAACATTATACTACTTAGTTTCCTGATTTCAGAGTATTCAGGAAAACGATGAAGAAAAACAAAAATGGCTCCAGATATAAACATGATCAAATAAACAGCTAAATGAGTGCTGCAGGTTTTTATGGCTTTGCTGTTCAGTGCTTTGTTTTTGCTCCTTATACAAAGAACAGCAATCTTGACATATGTTATAAATATAGATACTGCTGACAGGCAAGCTACAATTACCGAATAAATAACTCCAAATGTGTTGTTAATTACTACATTTTCACATGACAATTTAAACAGTGAGGCATTATCACAGAAAGGGTTTTCAATTGTTGATCTGCAGTGAGACAGACGAAGAGTCAGACCTATCATAATTGTCACTACAAGTACTGCCAGCCCCCAGGCTGATGCCGATAGTTTAATAACCATTTTATTGGTCATTATAGCAGAATATCTCAGTGGATTGCATATAGCCACATACCTGTCAAAGGCCATGATCATTAATACATAGTGACATGCTGCTGTAAATACATGCACAAAATAAGCTTGAATAACACATTCCACATATGTAATATGTCGCTCTGAGGCTTCTCTAAAAATGTCTTGCATTAAGCGTGGCAAAATTACAGTGGTCCCTATTACATCATTTACTGGCAAGTTACAAAACAGAAAATGCATAGGGTCATGCAAATTCTTCTGTGTTGAAATCATGAATATAAGTGTAATGTTTGATACAATTGCAAAAATATAAGCCAAGAAAAGCACAATAAAAACAGGATAGGAAGAAAAATGTGTAACTTTGAGTCCCTCCACGAGGAGAATGCTGTGTCTGAATGTCAGGTTGTCCATTGTTTGCTGTACACAAGACCTGCCAACAGTGTAACAGACATATATCAATTTGTTTAATAATATATTTGCTGGAATCATATAATTGAATATATTATACATTTCAAAACAAAGCCATTCCATTGTACTGTGCCTGATTTTAACATGTACAACTTCACATGTAGAACATGTTTTATAATGTACATTGCATGCTGTTACTATAGTACACAACATGACAACAATATTGCATTTTTATTACAAATACTTACATTTAAAAAAGTAAAAACTTGACAAAAATAATAAACAGAAAACAACACAGAAGAAATAAACAAAAACTTCAACTACATATGTTCACAATGTAACTTATTTATAGATGCACAAACAAAAAGTTGCCTAATGTAAAGAAATCTTCTGATGATAGTCTATGTACATGTATAAATGTAAATACTGCACCTTGCCTCAGTCTCCTTAAGATCCTCCTTATAATGTTTTAGTCAAACAGTATGATTTTCAGTTGTCTGTATGAATTTTTTAAAGCCCTTACCTTCAGTGAGGGCTTTATATGAGTTTTCTTTTTCATCAATTCAACAGGGAAAACTGATTAATAGCATTTGTTGCCTTGAGTAGTGAGACTCTTGGGGTCAGATTTAATAAATAGGGCAAATTAGCATTAGAGTGCAATTCCGTAAAAACGCAGATGGTATTGTGTTATCTTAAGATATATTATAGACATTTTACTCAATATATTATTATTTTAATCAAACATATAATGTATAGTTATAAAAGTAATGATCAATATGTAGGTTATTACAATATCAGATGTTTTAGTACAGATTGTGAGCTTTAGGTGTCTGCCATTGGGCAGCATGGGTGTTTTCCACTTTACCAGTGACTTTACCAGTGAACCAATGAACTTTGGATAATCTCCAACATATGACAAGTACACGTAAACAAGTTTGATGTATGTCTAATGTGACCACCTCCAACCAATAGGAGGTGGTGAAATAAAAGTTATTTTAAAAATGGCTAATCTAGCCAGATTACACCATTAAAAATTGGGGCAGGTGGGCTAGTAATTAATTGTGTCAAACCAGACAGGCATGACCAATAAAAAAACGAAACTATCAATTTTGTTTAGCGCCCTCCATGCACCCTCCATGCATTCTAGGTCTATATGACTTCCTCCTTTCAGACGAATGCAATCAGAGTTATATTAAAAATAATCCTGGCACTCCCAAGCTTTAGAACTGAATGCCATAGACGAGTGTTTCTTTGCATCAGTCCAAAATAAGTCAATCCATAATAAAATGTGTCTCACATGGCTCCGGGTGTCAGGATTATGTCTGTGTTTTGTCCTGTCCTGTTCTGTTCTCCTAGTGTTTCCCCCCCCCATGTTTCTAGTTCATTTGGTTTAGTGTTCATTTCTTGTTTTCCCCCTTTTGATTTAGTCCTTTTGGTTTGTTCTTGCCCATATTTGTATTTCCCCCTCGTTATCTTGTTAACTTGTTTATGACCACGCCCATGTCTCTGTGTACTTAAGTCTGCTTGTGATCACTCCCCGCTGTCCGTCGATAACGTTACATGTTTGCTGTTTTGCTCCCGGTTTTGATTTGTTTGTTTGTATTTTCAGTAATTCATTTGATAAACTGTTTATATTTCTTTTACTCTGGATCTCCTCCTCATTCTCCACTCCTCATCCATCCAAACCATGACAGATCGACGGACCGCTACTGAAGATGAATCGGGCTGAGGCAGACCTGGTGAGACTGCGGCAGGGCGGTCGGAGTTTGGAGCGGTATGTGGAGGATTTTGTCGAGCTCTCACATCAGGTGGGCTGGCCCGATGCCTCTCTCGGTGCCGTGTTTCTGATGGGGCTGAATGATGAGACAATTCGTTGTGATTCTCCTGCCTGTAATTTCTCCTTGATCGAACTGATCAATCTCATTCTTTATTTAAATTGCTCTGATTTTGAACTTGAAGAAGTAAAGAGTGTCCGGTCTCATCGTTCAGTCCCCTCTGAAACACGACACGTCGGGTCAGCCTATCCCAAGCCGAGAATCCCCACATACTGTGCCAATAGATCGGACCGCCAGCCCAGTCTCCAATCTCCAGTCATCCATCAAAGCTCCGCTGCTGTCCTCAGCCCGATGCGGCCGGCCTCCTCCCCGCGCTCTCATCTACCGGCCTCCGCCCAGCGCTCTAGTCTGCCGGCTGCCATGCCAGCTCACAAGATGGCTGCCACACAGGAGTCTGCATGCAAATTGGCTACCACGCATGAGTCGGCACGCAAGATGGCTGCCACACAGGAGTCTGCACGCAAGATGGCCGCCGTTCCTGAGTCCTCGGCCAAGATGGCCACCAAGCCTGAGTTCCCGGCCAAGATGGCCGCCGTCCCTGAATCCTCGGCCAAGATGGCCGCCTAACCTGAGTTCCCGGCCAAGATGGCCGCCGTTCCTGAATCCTCGGCCAAGATGGCCGCCAAGCCTGAGTTCCCGGCCAAGATGGTCGCCGTCCCTGAATCCTCGGCCAAGATGGCCGCTGTTCCTGAGTTCCCGGCCAAGATGGCCGCCAAGCCTGAGTCCCTGGCCAAGATGGCCGCCGTTGCTGAATTCCCGGCCAAGATGGCCGCCAAGCCTGAATCCCCGGCCAAGATGGCCGCCAAGCCTGAGTCCCCGGCCAAGATGGCCACCAAGCCTGCGTCTGCACCCAAGATGGCTACCGCGCAGTCCAGAGCCGACGCCTCCTCCAGCGCGCCGTCCAGAGCCGACGCCTCCTCCAGCGCGCCCTCCAGAGCCGACGCCTCCTCCAGCGCGCCCTCCTGAGCCGGAGCTCTCTCCTGCGCGCCCTTCCGTGCTCTCCTGTGTGGACTATACCCTAGGTTCAAGGGGCTACTCCCCTGATCAGCCATGGCCACCTGGACTGTTTACTCGGCCATGGCCACCTGGACTGTTTACTCGGCCATGGCCACCTGGACTGTTTACCTGGCCATGGCCACCTGGACTGTTAACCCGGCCATGGTTTCCTGAGCCCCCAGATCCGCCATGGCCTCCTGGACTGTTAACTTGGCCATGGTTTCCTGAGCCCCCAGATCCGCCATGGCCTCCTGGACTGTTAACCTGGCCATGGCTCCCTGAGTCTCCTGACCCGCCATGGCCACCTGAGATCCCTGATCCGCCCTGGAGACCACCCCTGTGTCCCGTGTCCCTACCTAGCTGTCTCCAGGGCGCCCACCCTCCCTCCCCCTTGGATGTTATTAGGCGCGAGACGTGCCTTCGGGGGAGGGGGGGGGGTAATGTCAGGATTATGTCTGTGTTTTGTCCTGTCCTGTTCTGTTCTCCTAGTGTTTTCCCCCCATGTTTCTAGTTCATTTGGTTTAGTCCTTGTTTTCCCCCTTTTGATTTAGTCCTTTTGGTTTGTTCTTGCCCATATTTGTATTTCCCCCTCGTTATCTTGTTAACTTGTTTATGACCACGCCCATGTCTCTGTGTACTTAAGTCTGCTTGTGATCACTCCCCGCTGTCCGTCGATAACGTTACATGTTTGCTGTTTTGCTCCCGGTTTTGATTTGTTTGTTTGTATTTTCAGTAATTCATTTAATAAACTGTTTATATTTCTTTTACTCTGGATCTCCTCCTCATTCTCCACTCCTCATCCATCCAAACTGTGACACCGGGGGGTCAGTAAAAGCCTCCTTTAGCGATCTGATGTGTTTTTGTAAGAAAAATACCCATATTTAAAATGTAAGAATCACTTTAATCTAGTTTGCTGCTTTGGTAAGGGGCTTGGCAGTACTGAGCGCAGTCTAAGATGTTCGCCAATTGCAACGCAGTGGAACTGCTAACCAATCACAATACATTTGGTTTTTCAGAAGGTGGAACCCGCACTGAAAAAAGTGTTTCATTGGATCAAAGTAAAACTTTTGCGTCAACTTGTTACACCTAATTACTTTACTTTTTATCAAAGTAAAATTTTTACTTTGAAAATAATTAACTATTCATTACTTAACCAAAGCAAAAAGTATCATTGAATCAAATTAATTTTTTACGTTTAATGAATACTGAAATTATACTTTGTCTTAATGTTTTCTCTTTGTATTAACTTCATTATTTTACTTTACATCTAACCAAATATCCAACCAAATATAATATAAAGGAATTTATTTACTTTCAGAATATGTAATTTTATCATCTGTCTAAAATGAATGACTTCAAGCAACAAACTTTTGACAATTTATTTTGTCATAATACAATTTTTCTTACAATATATACAGTATCCTCATACAAATACACACTATCAATGTAAACATCATAGGCTTGACAATTTTTGTCATAAAAAATTCTACAATGTGTATTGTATTGTTACAAAAAACATACTGTATAACAGTTTTTAATATCCATATACATAGACACACTGGATACAATGTAAAAAAGTATTTTCACCTTCATGGAACAGTTAACCCAAAAATGAAACTTTTCAGAATTGTCATAAAATGTCTCTGAACCAAATTTAATTAAAGTTAAATACTTGATTACCTTAAGGATGAGTAAACAATGTATGAATTTTCATTTTTGGGTAAACCATTTAACTAATCCTAGATAAAACACAACTTAACCAAGATAAAAAAAAAAAATCAGGTTTAGTAAAAATTAGTACAGTTAACTTTGTATAAAAGGCTTTATACAGTCCAACATCTTCAAAGAAATTTACCATCAGCAGAACATTGTAGCTGAGTCAAAGAAAACAAATTTACTCCTCAGCGTTTAAGAGAGGTTCTGTGCACTTTGGCTCAACTGCTTACTCTCGATGTCCATGATAATTTTTTGAAAGGCCTCAAAGGTATATTTGAGTCCTTCAGGATATTTTAAGTTAAGTGCATAAATGAGTCCAAACATCATGGCACAGGCACATGCAACAGAGGGCCAGTGGTGGAAAGAGTACTGAAAATTTATACTCAATTACAAGTACTGTTACATTGCTGAAATTGTACTCAATTACAAGTAAAAGTACTGGTGTTAAAAAAGTAATTAAGTAAAAGTACAAATTACTCTTCATAAAAACTACTCAGAGTACTAATTACTTTTTAGCTGGTGGTATGTATTGTATTATCCATAATTGCTGAATCAGACAAGATCCAGACAATAAAGCACATGCTGCTTTTATGATGTCATGGTACTGATCAATCTTAGATGGTTGTTTCCTCTGGGGGAAAAATCATAGAATAATTATACAAATGAAATTATAGGTTAATCACCCTATATATTTTTCATTCATTACATAACACTTACAATAAGAAAACAACAACAACAGTATGCCTTACTAATATATATATATAAGCAGTGATGGGAATAACGGCGCTATAAATAAACGGCGTTACTAACGGCGATACTTTTTTCAGTAACGAGTAATCAAACGAATTACTGTTTCCCCCGTTACAACGCCGTTACCGTTAATGACAATAAAATGCGCGTTACTATAATTGACAACACTGAAGCAGTTTTCATGCGAGTAGCGTCTCTCTCAGCCATAGGACCTCTCTTTCTCTGGGGTGTGTGTGTGTGTGTGTGTGTGTGTGTTTGTGTATGTTCGGGGCTGAGGCGGGACACATAACCAGTGATGATGATTGGTGTGTCTGTAAACGTGGTGTAACTGAGAACGTGATGATTGGCTTAGATTGAGTTAATTTCCATTGTTTGCCAATCAGAGGCAGAGTAGTGCGGTTGTTCACACACAAGCACACGCACGGTCAGTCTCACACACAAATATCCACAACATCACAACGATGGCAAGTCCAACAAGTTCAAAGGTAGCTTTTGCAAACTGGAAGTATAAGCACTACTTTTCCCTCGCTGAGGTGAAAGGCAAAAATGTTTATGTAATGTACAACTTATGCCCAGGGAAAAAAAAGTCTCTCTGCGTCGGTGACAGGTAATTCTAATCTACCGAAGCACCTCACATCGTCACATGCCGCCACAAAATTAGTGGCTAATAACGCAGGTGATAACGATATTTAAAGTTCTAAACCATCTATTGTGCTTTACTGTTCCACAATAGTAATTATAATATGTTGAATTTGATAGTTGTCTCTCACGTTGTCCCACAACAACATTAAAATAGTGTAGATTAGTGTACAATGTTTTAGATTTATTTTATAGTTATATTAAATTAGATTTTTTTAAGTAACGCAATAGTTACTTTTCCTGGTAATTAGTTACTTTTATAATGATGTAACTCAGTTACTAACTCAGTTACTATTTGTGAGAAGTAACTAGTAACTATAACTAATTACTTTTTTAAAGGTACATGCCCAACACTGTATATAAGATATTAAAACAAGTAGACAGTAAGCAATGAAATAAGAACAAATAAACAAATTAGGAATTAATTAATACTGTCTGTATTACAATGATGGTGGATTTACATGTTCTAGTTAGAGCTGGGCGAAATGGCCTAAAAATAAAATCCCCGATTTTTTTTTCACAAAAAATCCGATTTACGTTTTGAATAGATTTCCCCCCCCCCCCCCTACGTCATTTAGCTTGTAAAGAAATCCCAGCTTTTCCACAACATATGGGCACCATATATTTTGTAATATAGCCTACATTGCAACTGCATCAGTGATCACTTTCCACCAGTTCCCATTCTTATTAGCTATATTATTATATAATTTCCGTGCTTTTCTCTTGCAGTTATATCGTATAAAAAAATATAAAATTTTGAATACAGAAATATTAAATTATTTAAATAACTGAAACGAGCATGTGGCAGCAAGACACTGATTTAATGACTGAATCATATCATTCATTTGAACCGCTGGTTCACTCAGAATAAAGCGAGTAGCTGTTTTTATTAATGGGAAATTGAATCATTTCACTAGATTCCTTTAAAAACCGCACTTTCATTCATAAACACTCAGCGGTTTAATTAGATGTGACTTGTTTCAGACTACTTTTGACCACGAAATAGAGCAAAATTAGGGGGTAGTGTTATAGTCAGACAATGTAAGTCACTTAATAATAACTTGTTTATTTAGCTGTTGTATTAAATCAATATCTCATTTACAAACTCCCTTAAACATTATTAAAAGCTGTCACTCATCTTGGTTCGCAATCTCACAAAGCTCTATTATAATCAACAACGCTCGCTATACTGCACAATCAGTCTCTTATTGACACTCTCTCTACATTTTGTTTATGAAAGGATTGGTGAGATATGTCCGTGATACATTACTCTACGTTGCAAAAACACGTAGAAACCTTTGAAGCTCCCCTGAACGCAAACACAAATATGCTGATCGGGTCCGACTAACTTGCTAACAAGCAGCTAATCATACCCCTTTAGTGGCTCCCATTATTTGTTTTCCGTGCCTTTCTGAAAACAAATATATACAGTATATTAGTGTGTTTCTAATATGGTGAATGCGCGGGGGAGGGCTGAGCCCATTCTGAACTGCTGGAGCCCAGAGAGGAGCATCGGCGGATATAAAAGAGAAAACCGCATTTCATTCAGACAAATCGATGTAAACTACACATTTGAGTTAATCTATAAAATCGATTTATCGCCCAGCCCTAGTTCTAGTGATGATTATGTTATCAATAGCGCGCCGGAAAAAAATAAACGGAACATGTTTTTCCTGTTCAAATACTATAACGTTTCCAGGCTTTTCATTGGTCCGTTAAGAAGAGATATTGTTATTGGCTATCGAAATGTCGGTCAGTGGTTGAAATATTAATTCAAATTACAGTACTCTGTAACGAATTGTGATTTTAAAAGTAATTAAGTAAATTACTCAGGTTAATTTGTACACAAGTACAAGTAAAATTACAGACTTAAAATTGTACTCATGAAAGTACAAATACCGCAAAAATGTACTTAATTACAGTAACGTGAGTAGTTGTAATTCGTTACCTCCACCACTGCAGAGGGCAACTCCATTTAGTACTTCCACACCATCAATGACAATAGAAATGTCCAGTGCACGACTAAGAGCGTTACTTTTTCACGGATCACAAAAAAATGCCATGGTTGTCTTCTCCAATTCTCTCTCCACCTCCTTCCTCTGGTCAGCCTAAAACATACAAGAACAGAGAGTAATTGAGGGACTGTGGAAAAATAAAATTTGTACAGTTTATTACAAGAGTAAAGTAAGTGATGACAAAATTTTCTTTTTTGGGTAAAGACATTTTTTTACACTTTCTTCGGAATTGAAAATTCTTTTAAACACTTAAAGGAGTAGTTCACTTTCACAACAAAAATGTGCAGATAATTTACCCACCCCCTTGTCATCCAAGATGTTTATGTCTTTCTTTGTTTAGTTGTAAAGGCATGTTTTTTTTTTTTGTTTTGTTTTTTGAGGAAAACATGTTACGTTCAAAGTTACTTTGTCCTTATTGTTGTGTTTGCGTATGTTGGCTTTGTATTAATTTGGTTATTTTCTGTCATCTTGAGGTTGAGCTCCGCCCCGTTACACCTGTGGCCTGTTTAGTGAGCGCTGAATTGGATATCAGGGGGATTCGAGATTGTGTTTGACGCCTCTCCCTGTTTCCAGCACGTGTCCAGGACAGTGATTTTCTGGCTCGGTTGAGAGCATGACTCGCACTCGTTTGGAAGCTCTGTGTTCCTGCTGATGGGCCATCTTTTACGAAACGCTGTATCCAGCGAGCTTCGTGCGCGTCTTAATGCAAGTCAGCCTCTGATGAGCGGTGTGTTTGTTTTTTTGTGTTTTCTGGTTGGGCTGTTAATTTGTTTGTTTTGGCTATATTTATTGTTTCGTGTCGTTTATTTGAATTAACGATTTAAGGCACATACCTGTTGCCGAAAGTGGCACGTGGGCTGTCTAGATCTGTTAAATAAAAGTTTAATTGATATCTGTGGTCTCACGTGTCCTTGTTATGTTGCTTAACCCCTTCCCTATGAGCACTTTTAAGCGGGGTTCGTAACATAAATGGGGGCTCGTCCTGGATCACAATAACTTTTATTTTAATATAGTTATTGTTGTTTCCCGAGAATTCGTTGTGATTTATTTGTCATGTTGTAAGCAAAATTGAGATGTCAAAATGGCCAACGTTCTCCGGTTAGTTAGAGTAAGCCGGCAGGGCTGTGCCTAGCGCCAGCTCTGACTACGGTTTGCTGTTTATTGTTTTTGTTTATTATTTTAGTTTGTTGTGTTTGGAGGTATTCCGGGGAGAGAGCAATCTCTCAATCGGTACCCTCTGAAGACTAGCTAGATGTAGTTCGTTTTCTGGGTAGGTAGGTAGGACCGGAGTGTGTGTGGATTTTTTCTTATTTGCTTATTGTTTCGTGTTATTATGGCAACATTTGATTTAAATCAATTTATAGATCAACCTAGTGTTGAGGGGTTAGAGGTATGTCGGAAAAATGATTTAGTTCTGATTGCTCAACACTATGAAATTTCGATTTCTAAAACACAACGCAAAGCCGAGATAAAAGCTTGTTTAATGTCTGCTTTAATTGACAAAGGAGTATTTTCTGCTATGGACGCTGTTTCTACGCCGGCAGCTGAACTAGCCGTTGACTTTATGGAAAGTTCACCTTCACGAGGGCCTGTCGGTGATCAAGTTACTCCAGTTACTGTCCCTGGTGAGGTAGGTCCACCTTTTTCCATGCCTAAATTTTAGCCTGTTTCACTTTCTTCGGGGGCATCGCCTGAGTTCCGTACCGATTGGCGTTTAAAGCTCCGGTTAGCTCGTTTACAATTAGAGACTCGTGTGAGTGCTGAAAAAAGTTCACTGACGCCGTGTAATCACAATTTTTATTGGAAAGACTCCGTGTTAATGCGCAAATGGGGTAGAACATTGAGCAGCGAGCAGGCAGATGAGTGGGATGTGGTAAATCAAATTGTGGTTCCTTCAAAATTCCGACAGTCTGTATTAAACTTGGCTCATGATCATCCTTGGTCTGGACACCTGGGTATTAATAAAACCTATAATCGGGTGCTCCAGCATTTCTTTTGGCCAGGGTTAAGAACCGATGTTGCCAAGTATTGTAAAACCTGTCACATCTGTCAGATGGGAGGAAAGCCAAATCAGGTGATGCCACCTGCCCCTCTCTGTCCGATACCTGCTGTGGGAGAACCGTTTGAACGCGTTTTGGTGGATTGCGTGGGACCACTCCCTCGTGCTAAGTCTGGGTGTCAATATTTGTTGACGATTATGTGTGTGTCCACTCGTTTTCCAGAAGCGATTCCTTTAAGGAATATAACTGCTAAGTCTGTCACGAAAGCTCTCACGAAATTCTTCACAACCTTTGGGTTACCAAGAACTGTTCAAACAGATCAGGGTTCAAATTTCATGTCTTGAGTATTTCGTAGTTCTTTAAAAGCGCTAGGAGTTTCTCACGTTGTTTCCAGTGCACATCCTCCAGAATCCCAAGGGGCACTGGAACGCTGGCATCAAACTTTGAAATCTGTACTCCGTAAATACTGCATCGAGACCGAGAACGAATGGGACGACGGGGTTCCTTTTGTGTTATTTGCTGTGCGTGAAGCGCGACAGGACTCGCTGGGGTTTAGCCCTTCAGAATTGGTCTTCGGCCATAATGTTCGTGGTCCTTTGAAAATGTTGAAAGAGGGACTTCTCTGTACAAGCTCTTCCGAGAAGACTAATGTAATTGATCTAGTCTCTCGTATTCGCGAACGGTCGCGTAAAGCTTGCACTTTTGCTAAAGAAGCTCTTTCTCTCTCTCAAAAGAAAATGAAACGTTGTTATGATCGAAAAGCAGTTGTGCGTAACTTTCTGCCAGGAGAGAAAGTTTTGGTATTAATTCCTGCTCCTGGGTCTGCATTCACTGCGCGATTTTCCGGTCCCTACGTGATTCAAAGTCAAGTAGGTGAGACTGGTTATATAATCCATACTCCAGAACGGCGAAGAAAAACTCGCTTATGTCACGTAAACATGCTAAAGCGGTATGTATCTCGTGATGTTATGGATGAAGGGGAGACTATTAATGTTTCCGTATGTGATTTAGCGACTGAAGCAAGAGAGCGCGTTTCATTGCTTACTCATATTTTGCCTACGCAGGAAATCGATGATGGATTAAATATGTCGATGGACGTCTTAAGTGGCGGTTGTCTGAAAAACTCTGAGGCTTTATTAACACTCCCTTCTCAACTGTCTTATTTGTCCACTGAACAGCAGCAGGACATACAGAAATTGTTGAAGAGTTTTCCTAACCTGTTCAATGACGTTCCTCCCGGTACTTCTGTTATCACGCATGACATTAATGTCGGTAGCACATTGCCTATTAAACAACATGCCTACCGTTGTCCGGTAACTAAAAGAGAAGCAATGAAGCATGAAGTGACGTATCTTCTGGACAATGGCTTTGCGGTTCCCAGCAGTAGCCCTTGGAGTTCTCCCTGCGTTTTAGTGCCAAAGGCCGATGGGTCTTTTCGTTTCTGCACTGATTTTAGAAAGGTTAATTCCGTCACCGTACCAGATGCCTTCCCTCTGCCGCGTATCGATGATTGTATTGATAGTCTTGGTACCGCAAAGTACATCACGAAATTGGATCTTTTAAAAGGTTATTGGCAAGTGCCGTTAAGAGCGTGCGTCTGAGATATCCGCGTTTGTTACACCAGATTAATTTCTTCAATATACGCGTATGGCGTTCGGTTTACGGAACGCGCCCGCGACATTTCAGCGCTTGATGTCTTTAGTCTTAGGTGACGTTCCGAATTGTAACATTTATTTAGATGATGTAGTCATCTTTTCGTCTACTTGGGATGAGCATTTGCTGTCACTGTATGAAGTGTTCCGTCGTTTATCCGCTGCGTCCCTTACACTAAATCTTAAAAAGTGCGAATTTGCTAAAGCTTCGTTTACCTACCTAGGGAAACAGGTGGGGAACGGGCAAGTAAGACCGTTGGACGGGAAAATCGCCGCTGTCCTCGAATAACCGATCCCTACTACGAGGCGAGAGCTGCGTAGGTTCCTTGGTATGGTGGGATACTACCGTTGTTTTTGCAAAAATTTCTCAAGTGTCGTTGCACCATTGACAAGACTGTGTAGTCCGAAAGTTGATTTTACTTGGACTAATGACTGCCACCAGGCATTTTTGTCTGCCAAATCTCTTCTTTGTAGTGCTCCTGTTCTCTCTGCTCCAGAGGTGTCCCGTGCATTTCAATTGGAGGTTGACGCTAGTGCCGTTGGAGGGGGAGCTGTCCTTCTACAGGAGGGTGCTGACGGGTTACTCCATCCAGTTTCCTATTTCTCTGCTAAGTTTAACCGTTCCCAGTTAAACTATTTGACCATTGAGAAAGAAACTTTATCACTTTTATTGGCATTAAGGCACTTTGATGTTTATGTAGGGAGCAGTATGTTTCCTGTTATGGTCTACACGGACCATAACCCATTAGTTTTTTTGGGCAAAATGTACAATCACAACCAACGTTTGATGCGATGGGCACTAATGGTGCAGCCATACAATTTGGAAATTCGGCACAAAAAGGGATCTGAAAATGTGGTGGCGGATGCTTTATCACAGTGTTAATTGTTTTTCTCAGAACCAGTTTCTCCTTCTTACCCTTTTAAAAGGTTGAAGGGAAAATAACAAAAACTGCTTCTGTTTTTAGGGGGGAGGTGTTACGTTCAAAGTTACTTTGTCCTTATTGTTGTGTTTGCGTATGTTTGCTTTGTATTAATTTGGTTATTTTCTGTCATCTTGAGGTTGAGCTCCGCCCCGTTACACCTGTGGCCTGTTTAGTGAGCGCTGAATTGGATATCAGGGGGATTCGAGATTGTGTTTGACGCCTCTCCTTGTTTCCAGCACGTGTCCAGGACAGCGACTTTCTGGCTCGGTTGAGAGCATGACTCGCACTCGTTTGGAAGCTCTGTGTTCCTGCTGATGGGCCATCTTTTACGAAACGCTGTATCCAGCGAGCTTCGTGCGCGTCTTAATGCAAGTCAGCCTCTGATGAGCGGTGTGTTTGTTTTTTTGTGTTTTCTGGTTGGGCTGTTAATTTATTTGTTTTGGCTATATTTATTGTTTCGTGTCGTTTATTTGAATTAACGATTTAAGGCACATACTTGTTGCCGAAAGTGGCACGTAGGCTGTCTAGATCTGTTAAATAAAAGTTTAATTGATATCTGTGGTCTCACGTGTCCTTGTTATGTTGCTTAACCCCTTCCCTATGAGCACTTTTAAGCGGGGTTCGTAACAAACATTTCAGGAATGTTCTCCATATAGTGGACTTCTATGGTGCCCCCGAGATTGAACTTACAAAATGTAGATAAAAGATTAGAATTAGGGGTTAAAAAGTAAAAAAAAAAAAAAAAATTTTAAATAACCAATCGTTTTGCTAGATAAGACCCTTCTTTCCTCAGCTGTGATTTTGTAAGTTCAAACTCGGGGGCACCATAGAAGTCCATTATAGGGAGAGAAATCCTGAAAAGTTTCCCTCAAAAAACATAATTTCCTTACAACTGAAGGAAGAAAGAAAGACATGAACATCTTAGATCACAAGGAGGTGAGTACATTATCTGTAAATTTTTGTTCTAAAAGTAAACTTTTCCTTTAAACACTTGTACAATCAATGCTCCCATGAGTTGACCATTGTAGACAATCACAGACATATTTGTTGAGTGCAGTAGCACAATGGCCAATCAGAGGCATTTATCAATCTACTCAGTGTTCAAAATGCATTTTAGGTGAACCAAACCCTTTTAGAGCAATTCACATTTAAAATTCTGTCATTATTTACACGACCTCTTGTCATTTCAAACCTGTATGAATTACTGCCTTCTGCAGAATTTTGAACAATGTTGGTACCAGCACAGCCACCATTCACTATTATTGTATGGACACAAAACCAATGCAAGTGAATGGGGGGCTCTTAACAACATTCTTCAAAATATATTATTGTGTTCTGTGGAAGAAAGTCACACAGGCTGATGTGTAAAAGATAACACAATTACTTTAACCACTTTAAAGCTATGTGTCACTACCAAATCAAAATGGCCCCATATTTTACTCACCCTCAAGGCTTGAGATGACCTTTGTTAAGACCACAGAGCCGTGCCGAGCAGTTCTTTGATCGATAAATGCACTATTTGAAGCTTCAAAAATAAACAATTCACTCCCATTCTACCGCTTGAGAGTAAAATGATATGCAGGATTTTCACTTTGCCTGTATCGTTCTCCAAGAATATAACCATATTCAGTTAGGATGCCTTGAGGGGCGAGTAAAACATGGGAAAATTGATTTGGTTAAAAAAAAAAAGTTGATTTGGTAGTGAAATATAACTTTAAGGCAAACATGGTCGGAGAAAATTTCAGTAGTTTGCATTGTCTACATTATCTGGTATTCTTTGATCAGACAGCTTGCATCTTCACCAAGGTACATGATCAGGCACTTGAGCTGGCACTCTCTTCTGATGTTTATGTCCAGACTCTACAAAATGTTCAAGATGTATTGTTTTTATTAGACCAAAACACTACTAAATTTATTGCCATAAGCATTTTTTTTCATATGCAATCAATACCTGATCCATAACTTTAATAGTGTCCTTAGAACTCTGTCTGTCTAAAGAGGCCATACATTTCTATTGTAAAGGTAATGTCCTGATGCGCAAAATTTCAGCATTATTCTGTAAGAAAGAGAAACAGAAAATAGACTTCTGAAAAAAATTATTTCACTTTGAGAACTAGTTGTAAAAATACATATACACACAAAGCATTAAACAACAAAAGGTATAATTAGGGCATCTAAGACATATTCAAAAACACTACATACTAAAATCTGATGGTAAAAGCTATGGTTAATTCATGATTAGTCACTTACATTTTTTAATAAAATAAATAGTCACTTACATTTTCCATGTGACTGGATTATTTAAAACATGTCCTAATTGTTGTTCAGCAGTACCCCATCCTACAAAAGACAAAGAGAAATAGCAAACTGGCTCACATTATAGTAGTAGGACAACTTCTTTACTTGCTAACGTTATGCTGGTCGACACATTAACAAAAGTGTTCAGGCACATCACTAAAGACGTGTTTGGGCATTCATGTAAAGCTAACGTTATTTGTTAATATTAATTATAAAGGAGAGACCATACAAGTAAGCAGAGCGAAGACCTTGTGAACGCGAGCTTCATAATAAATTAATAAAAATCATTATTATTATAAAGCTTAACAACATCATAATAATAAAGCATAACAACGTTAAGTCCATAAAAAGCGTCTGAAGCGTGCAGCCATGTACTTTATACCATGTAAGTTATACAGTACATGCACGCTGATGGCACCGCACAGTATCGCACTCCAGCATACCTGAAACAGTCTTTATACTACGTATCAAAATCAATCCATCTCACCTCAAGCAGTTTACTTATATTATTTTATTTCCACTCGGTTTAACTTCGTGATAAGGGGAAACTTGTAAAGCTTCTGGCCGAGTTAGAGCCGTCAAACTAGTAATACTAACCGTATGTAAAACAACAGTACAACATAATATTTTATGAAATTATACATGTATAATGTTAATAACATGTCCAAATGTATTTTTAAAATTACTTACCAATTTTCTTGATTCCCGTTTTACCACTCCGAGTTCATCCATGCGGTGTAACAAGATGGCGGAAAGGTGAACGTCGACACGCATGACCATGGATGACGTTAGAAGTCACGTGACAATTGGAAGCAATATTTTGAATTTAACTTGAAGAAATGTATTTACTTTACACTAACAAGTCTTACTTTTAATTTGAATAAAACAAACTGTTTTACATAATACTGATGGCTAGACAGAAAATTTTATGTTTTGAGTTAGATCAAGTATAAAAACTTCTTTAGAGTAATGACATGCCTTGTGCACTTTTTTCAGTGCGGAACTAATTGAGCCATTTGTGCCAGCCTAGGTTTAGTGTAAGTGGTACATTATTTTCAAACCTGATAGAGCATTGAGATTTTAGTGCCACATCTCATTTTTTAAGTGCCGCGATACATTTAACAACTAGTGTAATCCAACATTGCCACTTGTCACGGTAGGGATGTAAACTTGGCAGCTTTCAGTTAAAACTGATGTTTTGAATCCAAAATACATTATCTGTGTGATGTGTAGCTCCAAGGTTTTGAGAATGGTGGTATGATGGTCTTTCTGGCCTGACAGTATTTCAAGATCAATTCAGTACGCTTTGTTTTTTGAATGTGTTTTCGTGTGCATTAATATTTGAATTGCCTTTTTTTGTTTGTTTTTGCAGAGTTGAACAATAGACATATTCGTTAAACTCATGAACGTGCGCTCTTTTGTGTCTTATTGCGCTTAAACTGTCAAATACACACATAGTTATGACAAACACACATACACATACACACATCACACACAAAGACTGTTTTGTCATTTGTGCAAGAAATCATCCCTCTTATGGGTAGTGATGTGACTTTAGAGCTTATTCTGATCCCTGCCAGGTCACAGATGAACATTTTGGAACAAACTCCAATACAAAGGCCAATATTGGGGAAAAAGAGTTCACATGCAATTATGTTGGACTCTTAGACCCTAAAAATTCAGTCAGTACCTGGTCTTTTTGTAGCATGAAAGCAGCTGTGTTCAAGCCATGAATCCGACAAATGAGGATCGCCATGTTCCCTGTGGCACAAGTGAGTTTCATTTTTTAGTCACTCAACCAGGTGAAGAATTCACAATGCTGGAACCCACAGTAGCTCAGATACAGACTAACATGGACCCCTGTTCAAAACCCAAAGTAGACCTCAGTCGGCCTGCACTGAACAGAGAATAACAGACTCAGCTAGAGACTTTGATTTCCAAGGACTCAGATGTTTTTAGTGAAGATGATTATGACTGTGGTGGTACTGATTTGGTCAAGCATACCGTCCATACGGGGGATGCACAGCCCATTAGGCAGAGGGCTTACAGAACATCACCACATATTTGAGCTGAGATAGACAGGCAAGTCCAGAAGCTCCTTTCCCATGATGTAATTGAGGAAAGTTGTAGTCCCTAGGCTTCTTCTGTCATCTTAGGGAAGAAGAGATATGGCAGCTATAGATTCTGCATTGATTTCAGAAAGCTTAATGCAGTCACTGTAAAAGACTCGTACTTCTTACCTCGAGCCTCAGATGCTTTGGACAGCTTGGCAGGTGCACGTTGGTTTAGCACAAAGGATTTGTCCATTGGATACTGGCAAGTTGAGCTAGACCCCAATGATAGGGAGAAAACCGTGTTCAATACAGGCAGTGCTTTATATCAGTTTAAGGTTATGCTGATGGGTCTTATGAATGTCCCTCCAACTTTCCAATGACTTATGGAGCTAGTGCTTCATGGGCTTCATTGGAAGGTTTGTCTTGTTTACCTTGATAATGTACTGGTGTTCTTTTCAGCATTTGTTGGTCTGTGCTCCTATTATAGGAGGTTTGTTACGCCTGTTACACACATACTCCGTTTGCAGTGCGTATGCAGTCCGTGTGCGTTACGTATGCGATGCAGAAGCAGCACGGACTCGTTTTGCTTTCACACAGGACATGTTTGCAGCCTGTGCCTGATCCGCGGCTGTTTACCAGAAACACACCATTTATCCGTTATTTTGATTTCAAATACAAACGTGCTTTTTCAGCATTGTGATACTCTTTTATCACAGTACACTAATACAATAATACTAGATATATTCATGTTTAAACTCAACATATTATTCAATGCACTTGAATTCTAGATTTGTATATTAAGTTGCTCAAGCAAGTTGCAACACATTTAAACAGCATAGGTAGGCTATAGCTTCCTTTTCTTATTGAAATTGGGCTATCAGAAATATTTTAAATTAAAACTTACCACAGACAGAAACAGTCGGCTCTCTGTGCCTTTCTTTCGCATTAAATCTGTATTAAAGACAATCTTTTAAGGAACTTTTCTACCTGGAGAAGTGCATCTATTATGTTTCCTTGTTTATTTAAAACTGCACTATTTTAAACCTAGCCAAAAAGCCAGGTGTTGACTGTGAAACACAGTAGACTGCATTTATATGCATTTATGATACATTTCCGTGTCAATCCATGTTCATTTTTACAGCGAACAATGCGCTGTCACTTTAATTTAATGCATGCAGTGCAATGCAGCACAGCAAAAAATAGACTCTGTGCCGAAACGATCGCTGCACTGCTGCAAACGCACCGCTTCTGGGACGTACTGCCGGACAGCAACCGTGTGCAGTGTGAATGCTCTAATATGTTAACATGGGTGCGGAAAAAAATACGCAACGCATACGCACTGCAGATGGAGTATGTGTGAAACAGGCGTTTTGCTGTCATTGCTGCACCCCTTCATGCTCTGACCCAGAAAGGTGGTAAACAGGATTGCTATGAGGAGATGGACTTGGACTGATAATTTGGGGTATTCATGCCAGAGTTTTCTCAGAGAGTGGCAAGGGACAATTCTCCTTCCAGTCCATGACAGTACTAAGACAAAAGTCAGCCTTTTGCTGAGCTTTCAATTCTGCCAAATCAACTGACAGTGTCAGGGTCATGTCAGGAAGAACCCCACAAACCAGTGACACTATAGAAGAAAAGGGGACTCTTTTAGCAATGATATGAGTGGAAATTGCACACTGCACTTCTTTTGTCAGTTACAGGTGAGCACGAGTTTCCTGAAATAATCCATATGGATCAAGGTAGACAGTTTGAGTCAGATTTGTTTAAACATCTGTGCAGTCAACTGGACATTGAATAAAAACCTGTACCTCTCCCTACCATTCCCAGTGTGATGGTATGTTTGAAAGATTGAATCGAATTTTGAAAGACCAACTCGCCAAGTACATTTATGAAAGTGGGAGTGAATGGGACAGATATCTCCCTCAAGTGGAACTTGCCTATAACTCCAGCGGTCTTCAATTGGTCGAGTAAATGTGAGGAGGCTTTTAGGTTTCTGAAGCAGGCCCTCACTAGTCTTTCCATTGTAGCTCACCATATATTCACGTTACCTTTTCTACTATACACTGATGCTTCTCATAATTGTGTAGGTTCAGTACTTGTTCAGATGCAGAATGGGAAGGAACGTGCAATTGCTTACGTCAATCATGCTTTCACTCCTTCAGAAAATAAATGGTCAATGTATGACCATGAACTTTGGGCTGTGGTGTGCTCCATTCGACATTTTCGACATTTCTTTTCAGGGGTCCCATTTAACATTATTACTGACTACAAACCTTTGTTGAATCTAAAAAAGGCAGCAGTTGATAATGATCCCACCTGTAGAAGAGCATGTTGGATACTTGAATGGATGTGTATGACTTTACCATGCATGGTAATGCTGATTTCTTGTCACGGCATCCTAGCTCACCTGTAACTGACAAAAGCAGTGCAGTGTGCAATTTCCACTCATATCATTGCTAAAAGTGTCCCCTTTTCTTCTATAATGTCACTGGTTTGTGGGGTTCTTCCTGACATGACCCTGACACTGTCAGTTGATTTGGCAGAATTGAAAGCTCAGCAAAAGGCTGACTTTTGTCTTAGTACTGTCATGGACTGGAAGGAGAATTGTCCCTTGCCACTCTCTGAGAAAACTCTGGCATGAATACCCCAAATTATCAGTCCAAGTCCATCTCCTCATAGCCCTCCTGTTTACCACATAGTCTTGCCTGAGGTACTCATTCTAACAGCTCTTAAATTAACACTCCACTTTTTTTTAAATAGGCTCATTCTCCAACTCCCCCCAAGTTAATAAGTTGAGTTTTACCGTTTTGAAATCCATTCAGCCGTTCTCCTGTTCTGGCGATATCACTTTTAGCATAGCTTAGCATAGATCATTGAATCCTATTAGACCAATAGCATCACGTTCAAAAATGTCCAACGAGTTTCGATATTTGTCCTATTTAAAACCTGACTCTTCTGTAGTTATATCGTGTGCTAAAACCCGTGGAAATGCAAAGCTTCAATTTTCTATGCTGATAAGATTAGGAACTACACTCCCATTCCGGCATAATAGTCAAGGAAGTTTGCTGCCGTAATAAGGCTGAAGCAGGAGCAGTAATACCACGCAGCACATGTGAAAATGCTAAACTAGCTGGGAACTCATTTCTGATAATATGCCGCCTGCTTTGGCCATATTACGGCAGCAAACTTCCTTGACTATTACGCCGGAATGGAAGTGTAGTTCCTAATCTTATCAGCCTAGAAACTCGCAGCTTTGCATTTCCACCGGTCTTAGTACACGATATAACTACAGAAGAGTCAAGTTTTAAATACAACAAATATGGAAACTCGTTGGTCATTTTTGAACGTGATGCTATTGGTCTAATAGGATTCAATGATCTATGCTAAGCTATGCTAAAAGTGATATCGCCAGAACAGGAGAATGGCTGTATGGATTTCAAAACTGTAAAACTCAACTTATTAACTCGGGGGGAGTTGGAGAATGAGCCTATTTCCAAAAAAAAGTAGAGTGTTCCTTTAAGTGTTTTCATGGGGAGAAGTTTAGTGGACATTTAAGTGCTGAGCGTACTTTGTTGAGAGCCAGAAAAATATGCTATTGGCCTTACATTTCCCGTGATATCCAGAAATTCTATGCTGAATGTGTATCCTGTCAGTTGTGTGCCTCTACCACTCCTCATGAAAGGGCCCCATTACAGTCAATTCATGCAGAAAGACTTGCTGCTGACATCACTGAATTACTTGTTGCTTCACTTGGGAATAGTTATGTTTTAGTTGTAATGGTCGATTTTACTAGTTTTGTCAATTTATACGCTCTAAAAAATCAGCATGCAACAATTGTAGCACAGTGCATTTTTGAGGATTACATTAAGCAGCACGAGTTTCCTGAAATAATTCATATGGATCAAGGTAGACAGTTTGAGTCAGATTTGTTTAAACATCTGTGCAGTCAACTGGACATTGAATAAAAACCCGTACCTCTCCCTACCATTCCCAGTGTGATGGTATGTTTGAAAGATTTTGAAAAGACCAACTCGCCAAGTACATTTATGAAAGTGGGAGTGAATGGGACAGATATCTCCCTCAAGTGGAACTCGCCTATAACTCCAGTGTTCATTCTAGTACTGGGTTTTCTCCTTTCTTTCTTGCACATGGCAGAGAACCACAACTACCTGTCAATATCCTTCTGAACTGTAGTCCTGCTGTCACTTCATGTATACCAGGCACCCCGGCAGACTACACTCGTGATGTGACCACCCGTTTGTCTTATGCCTTCAAAGATGCTGCTGTGCAGTCCACTCCGGCTAAACTTAATCAGAAACAGCAGTATGACAATAAGGGGAAATTTTTCAGCCAGGTGACTTTGTATTTTTGGATGACACAGCTCAAAAGCAGAATAGCTGGCTTCTAAATGGAAAGGGCCATACAAAATTCTGAGGAGAATGGACAAAGATGACAGTCCTGGTGCAATTTATGAGATTACAGATCCAAGAAATCCACACTCAAGAAGGTGAGTGGTTCATCACAATCATCTAAAACCTTACAAGGGTCCTTCGATGGATTTGCCTACTACTTCCCCTCCGGACTCTGGGCCTCCTGTGGTTAGTAGTGCTGAGGCTCTTTCTTCAGTTCCCCTCACTTCGTTGTCAGGTGCCTTACCCTTTCAACCTTCTACACCATCATATGTGCCTAACCAAACTGTAAAACCGACAACTTTTAATGCAAGGACTGAAAGTTTAAATCCAACTGCTTTGTTGTCTGAACCTGACAAGTCTCAGTGTTCCCCCTGTGGACTCTAAGGCCACGGACAGGGCCATATTGCTTTCAGCAGATGCACCTCAGTTAACCCATAGTGACTGCATGGTTAAAAAACCTGAAAAGTTTAAAGATTTCATTTGTTGATGAGTTATGTACATATTGGTTGTCTGTACGTGGTACAGTGTAATACACATAATGAGTTCTCATACGATTTTGTTATAGGAGTGTGATACAGCATGAGAACAATTGTTTAACTGAGTATATTGCAATATTATGCACAAATTTTGATGCAATGCTGCATTTACGCAATGTTGTGGAAGTGTGAAAGTTATTGAGAAACAAGGACATTTCTTAAAGTTTTATTTCACTTTTGTCAATTCATGGTTTAAAAAAAATATTTTGTGCCCCTGCCCCTTTAAGGCAGAGCATGCTTGGGTAAAGCAAAAGAGAAGTTGAAGCGTGCATGCGTGTTGAAGTGGAAGAGTTGTGGTGCGAGTTCCACTATTTATGTTGTAATGATGATGCTTCTAATTAAAGAAAGAAATGAGAATTATCACCTTGGTAACTCGTGTTTTGTTTATGTCATCCATGCTAAAGAGAATGGAGCGTTCACAGCAGAAAATAAGGGTTACATTTTCTCTACATTTATTACTTATGTCTGTAAAGTAGGTATTCGCTGAGATTCAGGATGTTTTACTTACGCGTCGATGAAAAAAGGTGACGGAGACGAGACGGCAGAGAGTGCACCCTGATTATTCTCTTTATTTTACAAGAGTACATTGTTCTGTTGTTATTATGACTATACACAAAGAAAAGTAGAGCCTTTGCAGTTTCAAACAATACCTTATTCTTATCTGTTAGATGTTTTTCACGTTCACGGGTTGAAGTGAATCCAATAACGTAATATTTAGCCCCTGGAAGCCCTCTCACAGCAACATTAAAATAGTGTAGATTAGTGTACAATGTTTTTGTCACGTATTGGTCGTCTTGTCATCATTAACTCTTGCACTACACATCATGGACTTCATTCCCCACAAGCCACTGCACTAATCACTGCATTCACCTGCTCCTTCTTTCTCACTGCACTGATTACCGCTCACAGCTGCACCTCATCACACTGACTGCATTTAAGCTTCTCACACACACAGCCACCTTGCGAAGTCTTATTGTTCCATCTGGTCTTTATTTCCAAGCGTTTCTTTCCGTGTTTGTTTTCCCTGTGTTGGATTCCTGGACTACTCCCCGTGTTTTGATTCTCGCTGCCAGCCCCGACCTTTCTGCCTGTTTTTGACCACGATTTCTGCTTGCCCCTTTGTGTTTGTTTGTTTGTTTGAATAAAATGCTGCAAATGGATCTGCACGTCTCTGACCCTCCGTGTGACAGAAGACTTCGCCACACACAAGGATCCAGCGGCTTTATGGTGTCATCCGGTTCCAGCATGAATCCAATGGTACAGATCATGCTGCTCAAGCAGGGTGAGCGGACAATTGAGGATTTTGTCATGGCCTTCATTGAATTGGCAAATCTGTCTTCAATGGATGAGACTTGTCTTATGATTTTTTTTCGTGGAGGACTCTCAGAGCCATTGGCTTCCCACATGCCAAATTTTGAACCAGACTGGACTCTGCACTATTACATGTATCTGGCTCTTTTGTTGTGTGGCTCTCCATTTACTGTGGGTGAGGTTGAGCCACAGCACAAGATGGCTACCGCCAAGTCAGAGTCTCCGCTGCCAGAGCGCCCTCCAGTGAATGCGCCACCAGAGCGCCCTCCAGTGACTGTGCCGCCAGAGCGCCCTCCAGTGACCGCTCGCCCAGAGCCTGCTCACGCCAACCCCGAGCCTGTTCACAATATGGCCGCCCTTCCTGAGCCTGTTGCCAGGATGGCTTCTGTTCCTGAGTTCCCGGCCAAGATGGCTGCCTCGCATGAGTCTGTAAACAAGATGGCCTCCCTTCTAGAGTCTTTTCACAAGATGACCTCCCTTCTAGAGTCTGTTCGCAAGATGGCCTCCCTTCCAGAGCCTGTTTGCAAGATGGCCGCCTTCCCAGAGTCTCCGCTGGTGCTGCCCAGCCTTCCAGAGCCTCCGCTGGTCCCGCCCGGCCTTCCAGAGTCTCCGCT